>NC_045545.1:27846462-27986462 GCF_009769535.1 Thamnophis elegans | reverse complement strand
TGGGCTGTTTCATAAAGAGGCTGTTTACCCCCTAATCTGAACAATTTCAGTGGCAGTTGATTTGCTTTCAGAATTAAAACACTGATGAACTAGCTAAATAAATATCTTTGCAGACAATAGCACAACGATTGCATGTCTGTTGTCTATGACCATGTACATTCAGCAACTACCTTGTACATTGTACACAGATTTTAGGAACCTTAAGGTACCCTGTTGTAAAATCACACCCTTTCTTTGTGAAATAGAAGTTCAAATTTTTCTGTACTTGTAAATATTACTTACATTTAGGGTTTCTGAGATCTAACCCGTACACAACTCAATCTCTTTTTTTAGCCATTCTTTTGACCTTTACAGAATGCTAATGTCATTAGTCTGAATGGCATGCTGCAGTATGATCATTACCAGTTTGTCAATAATCACTAACAACAGTGAATGAGGAGTACCTGTCACCACCCCATTCTATTGATCAACGGTTTCTTGGTTGTATTTTATTGTGACACAATCTAGAGTCCAAGGAGAAAAGGAAAATGCTTTTGCTTTGCTTGTTGACAACTGTGCCAGGCCTTGAAAACTCAAAATTTTACTCCAGTAATTATTGCTATATTCATCTTTTGTAGTTTGTTAATAGTAATTTTATTAAAAATTACAATTATAATGATAAAATTAATACCAATTAAAAATAAATTAAAATGTAAAGTGCAGAAAAGAAAAAAACAGAAATAAAAAATAAGAGCATAGTGAAGAAAAAGAAATGTATAAAGAAATAATGTCACCCTTCATCACAACCATTTTAATAACTTATCTTCTTTTCTTAAAATACAGCAAATGGTCTTTCCCCCCCATATCTTATCTCTTTATCTATGAACAAATCCTTAAAATCTTATCAGTTTTCATCAGAAAAGTCCCTTAATGGTTATCAGATAACAACATACCTATATTAACCTTGATCAAATAAACCAACTTTATATTTTTTCCTTTTACTTCCATCTTGATTAGTCTATTCAAATAATGTTGTAGAACTTTTCATTTTTTTCTCTGTCTCTTCTCAAAAACTCTTTAATAACTTTTAACAAACTTTATTTGTACATCCAATATATGAAAATTATTCAGGTAACTCTCTTAGTTTGATATTTGTATATTCCTTTTTATTATTAAGACATCGATCACTTTCTTTTGTATGTTCAATGCTTTAGTTGCTTCTAGTTCCCTCTAGTGTCCAATTTTTAAAGTCATGCATAAATATGCACATACACACATATATTTGTTTGAACATATAGATTTTACAACCCCCGGTATGCCCAAATATGGGAGGAAGATCACTACTTCCATTCTCTGTCCTTCGGCTCGTCACAAGAGACCATCCAGACAGAAACCCAATATAGCTTGAAATAGATCTATTCTAGTCTCCCTTTATTTATTTATCAGCACAAATACAACATTATATGCTAGCTGATGAGAGCTAAATAGCTTGAAATAGATCTATACTAGTCTCCCTTTATTTATTTATCAGCACAAATAAAACACACACACACACACACACACACACATATATTTCGCCAGAAGGATTTTTTATAATTAATTCCAAATCTTATAATAATTAATTCCAAATCTTATTTCAAGTTTATCTTAGTCTGTTTGTGACTTTCTAAAATCTTTTAGAAAATAGTTTATTTTACTGTTTATTAAGTCCTTAAGTTTGTATTTAAAATTACTTTTTCTAAGATTTGAAGGAAACTCACTTTGTACTATAATTCTTGTCAGTCCCAAGATTCCTAACAGCTGAAAAGCAATCAACAAGCAATTTCCAGAATCGATTAGAAAATGTGAACCTAGTGTCATTTCAAAGGCACAGATTGCAGTTTGAGCAAGTTGGCTATTCCCTCATCTCCCAGAGCATTAAACCTGCTGGAGACTTACAAGGAGCAACTGTCTGGAGAACTGGAGGGTGATCTCAAGCCCTCTTCCTGTCCAGTGGCTCTTCATTCCACTGCAGTTGCCAGCGTTGCTTTTCATGGGCTTTTGTCTTCAGTCCACTATTTCTTCCCTGGAAGACTTTCCTTATATTTTCTAGTTTTAATTGCAGCAGATTTAGCAGCTAGATCCAATACACCTTTAGAAATACACCCCTATTCATTTCAGTAGAAAGCATTTACCTGCTTGGATGCTATACTTATCAGAAATTTCCCATTTAAACCATATAATGAAATCTCTGGGTGTGTATGAGTTCTGAATCTCAGTTTCAGGAAATATCCCATTCAATGAAATATTCTTAAAATATTGGCTGAAGGTTTCTCCCTAACAAACACATCAGTTGAAGAAATATGATTGTTTTTGGCTGTTGCTGATTTTAAATATGCACTCAATATTTTAGATTGGCACCCGGTTCTATTAAAATAATAAATCAAAATCTACAGAGGTTAGATAAACTTAAAACATCTAGAATCTGCTGTTGCTATCAGGTACGTTTAACAGTCTTTGCCATAGTGGACTAGAATAAAATCCTTAGGTTGGCATAAGGTGGCACCCTAGTGTTTGGGACTTGCAATAATTCTCCTGTTGTACAGCATGAATCACTGTTGCTTAAAAGCAATAAAGACAATAGTGATTGCTCATGTAGAACATGCCTCCCCCAAATCACCTTGGGAGGTGAAACATCCTCTGTATGTCTTGAAAACTATTGTAAGGCTCTAGCAAAGCAGCAGCATTTCTCACTGGCAATTTAGTACTGTAGCAATAATGCAGAAGATAATAGGAGAATGAAATTGCCAAGAAGTCTCAGAGAATATGATGTGCAGCCATTGATCTACCCTTACTACAGGTAGTCCATGACTTAAGACTACAATTGAGCCCAAAATTTATGTTGCTAAGTACGACATTTGTTAAGTGAGTTTTGCTCCATTTTTCAACCTTCCTTGAGTGTTAAGTGAACCACTGCAGTTGTTAAATTAGTAACATGGTTGTTAAGTGAATCTGGCTTTCTCATTGTCTTTGCTTGTCAGAAGGTCATAAAAGGTGATTCCTGAACACTGGAACTGTTACAAATGTGAGCCAGTTGCTAGGCATCTGAATTTTGATCATGTTACCATGGGGATGCTGCAATGGGCCTAAGTGTGAAAAATGGTCATAGGTCACTTTTTCGATGCCATTGTAACTTTGAAATAAATGAACTGTTGTAAGTTGAGGACTACCTGTATTTTGAAATAGGTCACCCCTACTGATTCCATTAGGTCCCACTCTATGATATAATTAAAATGGAGTTTCTGCATGATTTTTCCATTGGGCAGTTCCATACTACAAGTTAACTATCACTCCGTCCCCCCAAATATCAATCATTTAAACTAGCTGATTAAACTGTAGATAGGGAAGGGAATATGCATAGCCAAACCATTAGTAATTTAGTGGTCAGTACAGTTAGTCCTTGACTTATGACCACAATTTCTGTTGCAAAACAAGACAGTTAAGTGAGTTTTACTCCATTGTGCTTATTCCATTGCCATAGTTGCTAAGTGAATTCTTCCAGTTGTTAAATTAGTAACATGGTTGTTAAATGAATCTTGACTTTGCTTGTGAAAAGATTGCAAAAGGTTATCACATGGCCCCAGGATACTGCAGACATCATAAATATGAATCAGTTGCCAAGCTTCTGGATTTTGATTATGTGACTACCGGGATACTGTAGTGATCGTAAGTGTGAAAAATGGTCGTGTCACTTTTTTCAGTGCTGTTGTAACTTAGAATGGTGAATAAACGAATAGTTGTAAGTTGTAGGCTACTTGTAAAGATGCTGTATAACAGAGTGTGATGGCTTTGAGAGAGAGGGATTGGTGCCCTCACGAGAGGCCCCACAAAACAGGGCATATCCCAAACAGCTCCTCTGTGATTCTGGGTATTTTTGCATCCTTCTGCCTAAACCAGAAAGAGCATACGTGTTTTTGCATTGTTTGACTGTGTTTGAGAGAACCACCTTCCCACCAGCTGTCTTATCTGTCACCTCGAAAATATTATTTTTGAAGCAGTCTGTGTGAGACTGTCCAATGGGGTAAGCAAAGCTGGCTTCTGGGAACACATAGTTTCTGTAGAAGTCAGTCTTCGTCAGAGACAACGGGGAATAATTTGACATGCCTTTATTCAAAAGGCACTCTATAACTGCAACTTATTTCTTTTTATACATTCTGGTATTTCTTTTTATTTGCTAGAAAGAAGGGGAAGGATTGCCCTCTTACTGCCCTCTACATTAAAAATTCATTGCAGAATGTTTACACCATTACTTGTGGCAATTCCCTCCTAGATTTTAAAATATTGGATTTCTAGGATTTTAGAATTTGGGGAGACGGTCAGTGGTTCTCCTCTAAATAATCACCCCTCCAGGTCAGGAAATGATAAGATCTGGGGATTGGCTAAAGAGAAACTGTTTTGATTACAACTCCTCTCTTCATTATGAAAATCTTATATATGAAAAAGAACATATGCATTTCAGAATCATGACGTCAATTGTAATAGATTTATGTATTTTGGGCAGTTTTCAGACAATATCTAAGCAGGTCAAAATGGCAAGTAGGTTTTAGTCAGAACTTTCTAAAGATTAGCTAGGAGACCTGTTTGAATACTCTAACAATATGAGCTCATGAAAATATATAACTCTTGAAAAATGGAAATTATGTGCAATGGTACTCATCATTAATTTGTTCCAGGAGGTGCCAAAAATGATGAGTACCAAACAGATATTTCTCATAAGAAATAATGTAGTGAGTCACAAGGTAGCCTACACCAACTAGATCTAGCTAGTGCTTTGAGTACCAAACAATAGTACCAGACAAATTTTTTGCGTCAAAATGCTTTGAGTACCAGATTTTATGAGTTTCAAAGCAGTTGAGTACCAAGATACCACTGTAGTAACAATCTGCCTTCATATTTCAAAGGGTTCCCATCAAAGCATTTGAACCAGGGCTGACACTTTACTGGGTTCCTTGTGATGTAGGGTTTCCTGGCTAAGTAGGTAGGGCTGTGTCCCAAGGTCATGTGATCAACTTTTGCAACCTTTTGACAAGCAAAACCAATAAGGAAGCCAGATTCACTTAACAACCGTGTTACTAACTTATCAACTGCAGTGATTCATTTAACAACTGTGCCAAGAAAGGTTGTAAAATGGAGCAAAACTAACTTAACAAATACCTCACTTAACAACAGAAATTTTGGGCTCAGTCGTGGTTGTAAATGGAAGAATACCTGTATTTCATCCTTCTAAAATTACTATAGTAATCAAATACTTCCTAGATTGTGCTGAAGGAACTGAAGTCAGATCCCCACATATTAACATCCCTAGAAGCAATGCTCATTATTTATTTATTTGGGCAAAGAAATTTAGAAAATTACTTCACAACTGTTGGCAGTTAATACTACTTTCCATGTATTGCTAGTATGGTATGCAGCAAAATAAATTAATTCATTTTTCTCTTTGGTACAAGAAAAAAACTTGGCAAATCTTTGGAAAACTAAAATATATATTTTTAATTAGTTTAATGATATGATACATTTTAATTTTGCCTTTATTCTAATTACATTGTTTTTATTCATACGTTTTGTCATTTCTGTTTTATCTTGCTATAAGTCATCCCCAGTGCTCTGTGGAGAAATAAAGGGAATATAAATAAGATTATATCTATTTAAAGAGAGAGGGGGGCATTAGAACAGTGCCTTAGAATCACATCTGGGTTTATTTTTTATGAAAAAAAATGTTAAAAACATCTATACCAATGTATGTAATTTAAGAATCTAAATATGCACTATTGAAAAATTAGCATAGAAACAAAGAATGTTGAAGAACTCTTCATCTAATTATTGATTTACATTTGCTCTCGTTTTTTCAATTATATTAACAAATGTTTCCTAATCATCTTTACAATAAGTTTAAATATTTAATATTGTTTTTTTTTTATTTTCATTTTTCTTTAAAATTGTAATTTATTTATTTAAGCACACTTACTATATCTGACTGTCCATCTACCAAATGGAAGTCTTAAAATGTAAGCAGTGTATGTATATATATATGTGTGTATGTATATATATATGTATGTGTATGTGTGTGTGTGTGTGTGTGTGTGTATATATATATATATATATATATATATATATATATATATATATATATATCAGTATATATATATATATATCAGTATATATATATATATATATATATATATATATATATATATATATATATATATATATATGTAACAAAATGTAACAAAATGTAACAAAAAAGGCAACAGTAAAAAATATTGGGTTTCTGTCTGGATGGTCTCTTGTGACGAGCCTAATGACAGAGAGTGGAAGTGTGACCTTCCTCCCATACTTGGGCATACCAGGGGTTGTGACTTTAGTGACTTGGGCATACCAGGGGTTGTGACTTTACTTTAGTCACAACCCCTGGTATGCCCAAGTATGGGAGGAAGGTCACACTTCCACTCTCTGTCATTAGGCTCGTCACAAGAGACCATCCAGACAGAAACCCAATATTTTTTACTGTTGCCTTTTTTGTTACATTTGTTATATTTATGCTGATAAATAAATAAAGGGAGACTAGTATAGATCTATTTCAAGCTGATGATATATATATATCAGTATATGCACAAACACATATGTTTGTATCAGCATTATCAAAAGAGCAGGGTTTCATCTCCTCTTATTATTTTTATCATTACTTCTTGTTGATGTTTATCTCTTGTATTGAAAACAAGATAAGGTCCTTAGGATTCATGATTAATCTTTCATCCAGACCTTCTACAGGTCTTTCATGAAAGCAAATTTATCAAGGAAATGGTTTTTAAAACACAAGAATGTTTGGCAAAGAAGTTGCTAAAACTATAAAGTAGATACTGCAGAGTGTACCTTTATGATTGATTTCCATTTAAGTCAGACGGACTGCAGTGTGGTCATTTTTCTAACCCATCACTATTCTTCCTGCAGCAGTTTTGCTATCTGCAGGGTCTCTGAATTATAGCAGTCCATGTCTCTGTTACCTTTTACACAAATTACTTACACTGGTTTCTTTTTCCATGCAAATTTATCAGTTTTACAGCCCCTTGTCTCCATGTCAGGAAACTCTAGCAGACAGCACAAATTGATAAAATGAGTTAATTTTATAATGTTCCTTTTTTCTTAACTTCATTCACCAATTGTACAGGAAATATAGTGCAATTAGGTAGTAAATAAGTTTATTTTATAAGTTAATTTCTCTTTAAGACTAATTCCAATTTTAATAACATTCATTTTTCTTCTTCTGTGCTCTTAAAATGCATTGTATCAGAGTGCACATGGATTCAACAATACCAAGGGAACAATATAACAATATAAGGATTGTATTCTTAGTGCAACCTGTTTTTATAGGCTATAGCCAGAACCTATCTACTATTTAATGTATTGTAATTTAGAGCCCGAACCATTCTTTGCATGTCCAAAGTCTCAATTTCATTCCATGGCATGGGTGGAAAGGACCTCAGATCATGATAACCTGTTTTGTAGCCAAGTAGGACAATGATAAAAATAGTTATAACGAAGAGAGTGTTTTGTGATAATAAATATTGCTTGTGGCGGGAGCGGGGAGGGAGAATGAGTGGTGGGGTGACAGGACACAGACCATCTACAGATGATCATCCCTGCAGTGGAGAACCTCAGTAGACCAAACTGAATCAGAAGAGCTGTGTTTACATGTGAGTTTGCTGTTGAGAAGCCCTTTGAGGTCCAAGGAAAATTGTGGTGTTACGTTAAAATGGGCATGCTGTAGGAGCTTTTTAAAAGTGTTTTGAATTATCTGATTGTGATGTATATATCTAAGTTTGAATTTTTGTGCAGTTACTTTTTAGCATTTGGTTTTCCTAAGTAAAATCTTATTTTCTTCAAGTCCTCAAGGGGGTCTGAGTCTGAGACACCCTGCTGAGGCCATGCCAGTTCCATTTCTCATTTTCTTCCACCAGAATGAGAAGGGATTTTAATGTGTATTATCTCTGCATTTCAGCTGTAAAAGCTATTGTTGCAGAAGCTCATCTTAATGTAGTGGCTACTGTTATCTAGTTCTCATCAATTTGTTTTATTCAGTGATTTTCGTATTTGTCACATGTTAAACTATTTTTCAGGTGCTACATGACCAGGAGTAGATCTGGAGCAAACTCCATAGTCAGTGTTGATAATTGCAGTTGTCCTTGCAGTAGAGCAGACGGTTTTGTTTTTCCTAGATCAGGATTCATTAAAGCAGGGTTGTCAAACTCGCAGCCTGCAGACCAGATGCATCACACACTGGCCACACCCATGCCCAGTTTAGCGAAGGGGAAAAAAAGTTGCGATACGTCATGTGATGCCACCATGACTACACGAGTTTGACAGCCTTCATTAGAGTAATATAAATGTATAAATGAATTATTTCATTTATTTTAATGGCCTTTGTTTAATACATATAACACTGCATTGAAAAGAATTAAATGGATAAATAGGCAGCATCATCGGTTGTTGTAATTTAATGATACTTGCATATTGCTATTTTTGCAAAGAATTGTTCATATGTAATGTCAAAGAATGGTTTGACTGCCCATGGTACACAGTGCCCAGAACAGTATATAGCAGCAATGGCGAAACTTTTTTGGCTCATGTGCCATAAGTGAGGGCATGCACGGGTGTGCCACACCCATAATTCAACACATGACCCCCCCAGTGCACATGCGCACATGAGAGGTGTGACCCCCCCCCCATTTTTTGCATTCTTTTTTCGCCCTCCCCAGGCTCTGTATAGGAGCCTGGAGAGGGTGAAAAGAGCCTCCCCTGCTCCCTTGGAGGCCCTCCGGGGGCTTCAGGGACCTTCAGGAGGCTTCCCTGAAGCCTCCAGAGGGCTTAAACCGACCCTACGAGCAAAACGGAAGTCCGTTCCCAAACTTCCAGTTTGCTCATAGGGCTGGTTTTTGCACTCTGGAGGCTTCGGGGAAGCTCCGGAGGGACTCCGGGGAGTGGGGCGCTCTTTTTGCCTTCCCCAGGCTCTTATAAAGCCTGTAGAGTGTGGAGAGGGCAAAAATGGCTTTTAAAAAGGCTAAACTCAGCTTGCCAGCATACATATGCACTGGCCAGCTGACAGGGCAATGCCTCATGTGCCCTGACTAATGGTTCTGTGTGCCACCTATGGCACGCGTGCCATATGTTTGCCATCCCAGATATATAGCTATGAACTGCTCCATTCAGTAATGAATGTGTAGCTGTAAAACCTTCACTAATTACAACTGAAAGTATAACTTTATTTGCATTCATTGATGAAGAATAGTATGCGATTTAATACCTGTGATATACATTCAGCGTGAAGAATATGAATTTGGGAATAAGCATTATTATATGCCTATGATTGAATAACCAGTTTTGCACAGTGTTTTTATTTTCAATAGTTGAAACCCAATTGAAATATACACAATAAATCTTAATTCTTGAAAAAAATAGTTTCCTTATAAGGCAAGGGCAGATTTTAGATTCTTATAAAAAATTGTGTTAACTGCATATGTATCAGACAATGTAATGCTTAACTGTAAAGACATTTAGTGACATCATATGTGAATATCAAATCCATATTATTGACAGAAATAGATTCATGCCTTCTTTTACTCTGCACAGGAAAAAGTTAGAAGTATTTTTGTTAATATATAAATAAATTGCTTTATTGCATGCATGTGATAGTCAAAGGAAACTATAGCAAGTTACAAACATAACCATTTCACAGAACAATAAGTGGTGAAAATTGGTTGAAAGTTTCATGAAGTTGCCCAATGTATCAGTGATGAGGAAAGTTTTTCAGAAGTAGCACTTCTCATATAGTATTAACAAAGGAGGGTATTAAAATATATTAGTAAAAGTTAGACTTTCGTTTTACAAAAAAATAATTGCAAGGAAAAGATTAAATGAAAAATGCCTTAATGTTATAGTGCCAGCTATCGCATATCTTTCGATTTCTATGCTGGGTCAAGTCATCAAATGAAGGAGATAATTTTTCACATCATTTCCTAACTTTTTTCTCTTTTTTTCCAGCACCAATAGCTGCAGGAACAGGCCCTAATTTTTCACTCTCAGATTTGGAAAGTTCTTCGTATTACAGTATGAGCCCAGGAGCAATGAGGAGATCTTTACCAAGCACTTCTTCTACCAGGTAATTTCTGTGTAGTATGTTTGTTGAATTAAAAGGTTGTGACATGATAAGTGTTTGGGGTAATCAAATATGGGTAGAAATGGAAAGCTACCAAAAGATGTATAGAGTCCTATTGTGTAGCCGACGGCACCCGGAGAAGGCCCACCCTGTGCGATCTTATTGGGCGCTGGGAGGTATGTTGCAGGAGGCGTCCTAGGCCATGTAGGGCTTTAAAGGTGATAACCAACACCTTGAAGCGTGTTCAGAGACCAATAGGGAGCCAGTGCAGCTCACGGAGGATAGGTGTAACATGGGTGTATCTAGGTACACCTAGTATCGCTCGCGTGGCTGCATTCTGGACCAATTGTAGTCTCCGAACACTTTTCAAGGGCAGCCCCATGTAGAGCGCGTTACAGTAGTCGAGTCTTGAGGTGACGAGGGCATGAGTGAGCATTTGGAGTGCCTCCCGGTCCAGATAGGGCCGCAACTGGTGCACCAGGCGAACCTGGGCAAAATCTCCCCTGGTCACAGCTGACAAATGGTGTTCTAATGTCAGCTGCAGGTCCAGGAGAACACCCAAGTTGCGGGCCTTCTCTGAGGGGTGTAAAATTCACCCCCCAGGTTTAAAGGTGGAATATCTGGACTATCTTGGGGGGGCAGCATCCAAAGCCACTCAGTCTTATCAGGGTTGAGCGCCAGCTTGTTCATTCCCATCCAGACTCTGACAGCTTCCAGGCACTGGCACATTACTTCCACCACTTCACTGAGTTGGCACGGGGTGGACAGATACAACTGGGTATCGTCTGCATACTGATGGTATTTGATCCCATACCGACGAATGATCTCACCCAGCGGCTTCATGTAGATGTTAAATAGGAGGGGGGACAGGACCGAACCCTGCGGCACCCCATATTCAAGGGGCCTAGGGGTCGACCTCTGTCCTCCGACCAACACCGACTGTGACCTGTCAGAGCAGTAAGAGGAGAACCACCATAAAACGGTGCCTCCCACTCCCACCTCTTCCAGCCGTCGCAGAAGGATACCATGGTCGATGGTATCGAAGGCCGCTGAGAGGTCAAGAAGCACCAGGATAGAGGAATGTCCTCTATCCCTGGCTCGCCAAAGATCATCGGTCAGTGCAACCAAAGCGGTTTCGGTGCAGGCCTGAACCAGGCCTGAAACCAGACTGAAAGAGATCTAGACATACCCAGATTTTCAGCCTCTTTTTTGAGGGAAAAAGGTGCGTCTTATACTCCGAAAAATATGGTATGTACAATCATCTTTAAAAAAAATAAATAGCAGTAGCCAACTCAACAACTATGGCACTGCAGTTACTTTTAACCATAAGATGCAAGTGCAATCTGTGCAATAGCATCTTATGATATGTTATTATTTTTGCCTATTGTAAACAGACCAGATCCTGCTCTTGTGCCTCAGCATTCCTCACAAAAGTGAAAATAGGAAGAGAGTGCTAGATACACTGCATTGAACTCCTGGATAAAAGGCGGGGTATTAACCTAACAAATGAATCATAGTATTTTTATTTGATCTTTCAAGAGTTACATCATAATATAGGTACTTCTTAACGTGTAACAATTCATTTAGTAACTGTTTGAAGTTAAAACAGCATTGAAAAAAGTGACATGACCTTTTTTTACATTTATGACCATTGCAGCATCCTCATGGTCATGTGATGAAAATTCAGACAATGGGCAACTAACTCATATTTATGACGATTGCAATGTTCCAGGATCATGTAAAACACCTTTTGTGACACTGACCAGCAAAATCAATTGGGAAGCCAGATTCACTTAACAACTGTGTTCCTAACTTAACAACTGCAGAAAGTTTGTAAAATGGGGCAAAACTCAGTTAACAAATGTCTCTCTTAGCAACATAAATTTTGGGCTCAATTATGGCCGTAAGTCAAGGACTACCTACATGAACCACCTTTGGCTATTAATTTGTGATAACTGAATTATATTCATTCATGGTCCTTTCTCCAACTAGGGGTGGGGGGGGACTTAATATGTATCAGTAATCAGTACATCCATTTTTAGAGTTTCACTTTTTTATGAGTCCCAAGTACTGTGTATATAATTCTCATTAATTGGACGTAGTCTAAGGCTATTTTCTTCTACTCCAGGATTGTTAAAATAGACATGTTATCAGTGATACCTGAAAGCACAGCTGTCATTCTTATCTTCTTCTACAAATACCTGATACAGATAAGAAGCCAAGTAAAATAGTATCAGTAATGAATAGCTGCACAGTATGTTTCCTGTTTCCTCATATTGCTTTTGTAAGGCAAAAAAGTCTTAAATTATTTACTTCTAAATGTATTTACTTGGAAGCATATTTATATTGATTCCAGTACATTTACTTCGAAGTACATTTTAGTATTGTTGCCTAGCAAAATGATTGAGGCAATGATTGTATGGTAAGAAAAATCCGTTGTTGACATTTGCATTTCCTCATAAACTTAGGGATCAGAAGGCTTTTTTAGAATTCCTCAGCTATGACAGGACTCTTGTTACAATTATTTTAAAAATAAATGACTAGCCATTCATGACATCAAATTAAATATAAGAGCAGCTGAGGTCAACTACTATATATGTCCATTTATATTTAACCATATTTGTGTAGTACACCTGCCTTTGTGTAAAAAGACTTATGAAACAGGGAACACACTGAAGAAGGCATAGTTGTTCCGCTCCTTAAGTTTACAAAGAGAAGAATCACCTCAAATTTCAAAGAACAAAATTTTAAGAAGTGTGGGTTTTCTCAGCAAAGTCTTAGAAGTGATGGAACAATGGCAGAGGATTATTACTTTTAATAGAGGTTTTATGGGAAAAAATTGTCTCTGGGTTCACATTGTGGCCAAAATTTTAGCCTCTGAAGGGTCTGCTGTATTTTTTACATAGAAATATGCAATAGATTTATAAAGCTGACAGTAGATTTTCTGATCTTGTTGTGGAAAATACATTTAGCAAGTTCTTCTGACTGTAGTTTTGAAACTCAAGGATTCCCTGCTCTCCAGTTCCTCACATTTTTGTCAGAATTCAAGTCAGCTACTATGATGGTTATATTATGCTATAACCTTGTTACCGGAGGAGGGAGATGTAAATAACAAGGAGGGACTAATCTTTCTGTCCTTCTCTGATGTTTAAATGTTTAAAACATTTTAAACTGTTTTGGGGCTTCAAGGCCTAAATTTGGGATTTGTACTCTAAAGAAACCAAGATTTTCTTTCATTGGCTCTTTATCTAAACAGTAATTTTGCTTCATTTCTAGGTCCTAATGGATTAGGGAAAGGACAATATTTTGTCCTTCCCCTAAAATATTTACTTTGCTTATCTAGGTATAATTATTCACATAATTATATTCATTCCTTGTAAAGAACATGTCTCCATTAAAATAAATAAAAAATGTCATATGTAAACTATGCGGACAGTACAACAACCATATATATTTTTGTAACCTATACTTCAAGTTCGGTACCAAAGATAAAATTATCTACATGTATAAAGAAATTCCTAAATAAATAAATAATAGATAGATAGATAGATAGATAGATAGATAGATAGATAGATAGATAGATAGATAGATAGATAGATAAACTATCTACATACATACATACATACATACATACATACACACACACACACACACACATACATACATACATACATAAACAATTACAGTGAACCCTTGATTAAACAGTTTAATATAGAAGTAGGAGTATCTCTGAGACTCACCCAATGGTAAATAGGTTGTTACATGCGAACATGGGGTATTTCAAGTGCCTAACACAACATGATAACTGAATTTAGTCCACTGCATTTGAAGTCTGCAACTTAGGTCCAGTGCAAGCATTTGACGATTAATGTAAGCAAACATACTGTAAGGAAGCAAAAAGCAAGATTAGGATAAGCCAGGGCTCAATAATCATGAATAGAAAAAACTGAGAATGTGATTACCTGCTTAGCAACCAAAATTCTGGTTTCAATTGTGGCTGTAAGATGAGGACTACCTGCACAGTATAAACAAATATGTCCAGGAGCAATATCTCCCAAATCCTAATATTGTTGTTCTTATCATTCCAGAACTGTATATGGTACTATGCCATATAGCTATAAAATGTTAATTTGCTTCAATGAATATATAACACATAGGAATGTATTAAAAAAAAAAGAAATTTACCTTATCCTACACCTATTAATTCTTCTTTAAAAAACAGAGGGGCATATAAATGCAGCCTGCTGATTGGAATGATCCAATCAATCTTTAGGGATAGCTTCTTAAGACTTATGGAAATAAGCCACACAGCAAGCTTTAAGACAATTTTGTTTATTATCTGGAAATACAATAAAATGGGTTTCAGACAATTCCCCAAAAGTATAGAGACTCTCCACAGAAGAATTGCTCCTGAACCAATGACTATTTCTCTTCACAAAGAGAAACTCTAGGTACATGGACTACTACATACATACATGCATGCATGCATGCATGCATCTCATACATGTAGCATACTTTGTTCTTCTCTTATATACTTTATGGATGAATAAAGGGGTGGCTGCACAGCCACTAGCAATGACGTCCCACTGTAGTGGTGCATCTACCTCAGTCTTAAAATGTACAAGATGTGTATCTAAATCTCCAACACCCATTAGAGATGTAACTGAAACTCATGCCTTAAGGAACATTCACACAAATAGAAACCCCTTATATGAAATCACATCCTTTTATTTATTGTTCTCTTTTCTCTTTTCAAAAATTGGTTTCTGTTTGCCCAAACTGAAAAGGAAATGCAAGTCCATCTGGTTTTTTTTCCAGAGAAAATGACTGTCTATAACTATTATATTTCAACTTTCTCCAAGAAAATGCTGAAGGAAAGCAAAACCTTATTTCCCACTGTAGGGCATGATGGCAAGGTGGTTAAAAGATCCAGAAGGTTAACAGGGAAAAAGAAGGTGCAGTAGCTACATCACCTATAGATGAGAACTAGCCATTTGTGCTGGAATGCAACCCTTTAAGATAATCTGATATTTTATTTATCTCCCTTCAGGTTGTGCATTAATGTGTATATGCTTCAATTCTAGTTCCACAAAGCGTCTCAAATCTGTAGAGGATGAAATGGACAGTCCTGGTGAAGAGCCATTCTATACCAGCCAAGGGCGGTCTCCAGGAAGTGGAAGTCAATCAAGTGGATGGCATGAAGTGGAGCCAGGTAAATAAAGTCACCCAGGTGGTTTTGAAGGGAGGGGGAGTTTTTAGCATTCCTGAATTCCGTTTACTGATTCTGATAAGAACTAGTATTAATGTGTGAATTGGTATTTGAAAGGCTAGGGGAGTTGAATACAACTGCAGCTGTAAATCCCTTTGTTAATTTCCATTTTGTTCTTTAGGCAAGCATTTGTAGTGTTGAATAATGGTTTCCATGGTTGTCAAGGTTTTCTTATCCCAAAATATTACTCTCAATTAGATTGGCTTGCCCCCAAAAGGAGTGTACGCTGCAACTGTATTTTATTGTCAAACGACAGATGCTTGATTCTTCTTAAAAAAAGAAAAGAAACACAAAATCTTTCAGATTGTTCACTTAAATTGATTTTATTCTGCCACAGCATTGTCAGAAAAAAGGTGCTTTTGTTAATTTGAAAGTTTGTACTGTGGCTTTATTAGGCAATTTTCAAGTCTCTTTTTTTAAATATTTGTACAAGTTGCTACATTTTTATTTATTTATTTAAAAGATATCGCTACCCATCAAGCATCTTATGGGCGGCTTACGACAACCATAAAACCAATAAATAAAACAATAATTGGGATGTCCCACAGAAGGTTCAGGTATACTGCTTCCATATCTTCTAACTGTACAATCCCAGCCCATAAGTAAAAAGATAGGTCTCAAGAACCTTCCAAAAGGCTGCAAGGGTGGACATTGTCAAATTGCCAGCAGGAGAGGGTTTCATAAAGTAGCAACAGAAAAGGCTAGAGATCCTGCTAGATGACAAAATTTCAAAGGGGGGACTTGGATCATGCCCACCCTATCTGATTTAGTAAGATGGGTTGATATTCTTAGCAAAAGGTGGTGCTGTAAATAACCAGGCCGCATGCCATGTAGGGCTTTAAAGATGATCATCACTTTGAATTCCACTCAGAAAAAAAATGGAAACCATGCAGTCAATAAAAGACACACACACACACACACCACACACACACCTTATTTTATGTGTAGTTTCTTCCAAAGTAGCATTAATGATTTCTAGTATACCTCCAGGCTGTTTTGGGTTCCTTGTGAGTTCAGCTTATCCTCCATACTTTCAGTATAAGAAACCATTGCGGAAGGATTCTAATGTTATAAGTCATCTGATTTAATGTTTTCTAACCACAAATCCTATAAATCCTGGGTTCTTTTTTGACATTGGACAGTTGAGAAGAAGATACATTTAATTTAGATGAAATGGTTTTTTTTTAATCGGCCTTATTTTTCTTTAATTGCTTCCAAGAGAAACTATTTTGGGGTCCAATATATGGGCCAGTTTCATAGCTCTATGATTGGAAAGGATGAGAGTCAAGGGACGTATCTGGGAGTGGTCAATATTTTTTATGGTCAGTATTTCTCAGATGATTAAATTATTTAATTATTATTAAATACTGGCCTTAAGCTGGTTTTGTGGTTTTCTGCAACCTTGCCTTTCCACATCAGTATAAATAGCTTATGTGTCTTCTAACTGCACATCTTTCTGATGTATTTTTTGGTTTTATATCTGATTGTGTTCTTTGGTGTCACCAAAGTAGCTTTAAGGTATTTTGAAAGAATTTATTAATAAGTAAGTTATAATTTTCAGCTGCTAAAAGATATTTTAGTATCGCTGCTTGATATAATAGAACTTTTATGGAAAAATAGGACCTTTGATTTTTGTATGAAAATTATGTGCCTTGCTTGCTGCCTGCTTTATTGCATGCATAGTGAAACACAGATACTGATTCTGGATTTCTATTTGTGATTTAACCAAGAAATGGTGAATGAGTGCAACTGAATCATATTATTTCATCATCATAAATTCAATCCAACTGTGATGTTCCAAAATCAGGAGAAACTTTTCATTTGGCAACCATTTGAAGTTATTATGGCACTGAATGAAAGATTGTTATGACCCAGTGCTCAAACTTACAGCTATTGCAGGGGAAGCAGTGAGATCTTCGCCTAATGACTGCAATTGGGATTACCAGAACTGCCATTGCTAAGCAGTACATTCACGTGATGTTAATGATGACTTCAATTAGTGATGGAAATTTCAGTCCCAATTAGGATCGTTAAGTGAGGACTATAGTTCACTTTAGGGACAAGTGCTGATACATTTCTGGAGGGCCTGGTAAAAATGAGATAAGTGATGTCCTTAATGTGTATCATGTGCTGCAAAAAGAAAAACTCTGAAATTATTAGACCTCAGAAAACAAAATGAACCGGCACATTCAGAGGAAACTTAGTAAAAAATGGAGGAACAAAACACTAAGAAGAATAAACAGGATGAATTGTAGGAAAAAATTAAAATCTGGAATCATTGCTTTGAGATGATGTTCACCAGAGTAATTTGGAATGTTCATTCCATTCTCATCATGGCTAAAAAAACAACAACAGATATTTACACTTTTTCTTTTCCACCTTTTTTCTTTGCTAATTGTTTTAATATACTGTTACTGACATCAGATAAGTTGTAATGTTTTTTTAAAGAAATAGAAAGTCATATTTTCATTCATCTCTGGGCAGAGTATGCTTTCCACCTAGTGGGGAAATTTATTTCAATATTTTTCTTCCAGTTAAAAAAAATGGGAGAAAGTCTGTTTTAAGCCTTTTGTCTTAATAACCCTTGGTGTTGTTAAATTTTATTGGTACTGCATGATTGATTGCACATCATAATGTAGCATTTCATACATAGATGTGAGAACTGTGGGTTTAAATTAATGCTTTTTTGTTGCAAGTGTTGGAATAAACTTTGGAAAGATCATACAGAATATGGACAAGTTTAAGGATATCTACACAGGATATATCTTGGGAGTGTTGTTCCTTTTTTTCAGTTTCAAGGCAGACAGTATATTAAACACTGAAACTGTTGTTGCTCTAAATTTATTCAGTCTCCTAATACACTGCCTTAATTGCAAGATTCTTGCACTGAGCAGGGGGTAGGACTAGAGGAACTCCACTCCTTTCCGACTTTCAAATTCTGTGTTTCTGTGATTTGTGGCTCAGTCAAGCAAAACAGTGCATTAAATCTTTGCTCCTAATATTATACTCATGGAGACTCACATCCATTTACCTGCACTCCAGTGTGCTTGGGGAGTTCTCAGGCCTGGAATGCCTGGAGTCTGCCAGAAAAGATGAATTTCCTTTCACACAGGAAGACTCCGCAAAGTAAAACAAAGCAGACACGAAGTAAATTATTTCTGCTTTTCAAATATCTCTTGTGGTATCCGCTTTACAGTTAACTTTATCTCAGCACTTTCATCACGTAAATTTTTGCTAACGAAGAAGGAAGGCAAGAGGAGATAATGAAGATACTTTGGTTGGAAAATCATGCAGCTTCAGGCTTGGATTTGCACTGTAATACAATTCTATAGGTGACTTCATTTTAAAAATTAGTATAATCAGTTACATAGCTGTGAATCCACCTAAAAAGCTCTTGGCTTCAAAGTTCGTTTTATTTTGATTTGCCACAGTCAAATGCACTCTGTGAAGCTGAATAATATAAAAAGTTGTCTTTTACCTTTTTTCTCTCTCTCCCCCCCCCTCAAAATTGCATATTTTAACCCACTAAAGATGCTGTGCCCTTCTTAATCAATGTAAACATTTTTAAAATTGACAGTTGTCTGGCCTAATTTTAATAAATATTATTAGCAGATATTTAATTTTAAAATGAACAGTGTGCTCCCATTCCTTTTAGTTATTAGCATGACTATTTTTTCTGTGCCCAAAATAGTTTAGGCACAGAACTACAGTACTACAGTATTTTCAAAAATATGACTCTTGCCCTTCCAAAATATGTTTAATTATTTGATACTGTTTCCCCCAAAATAAGACCTCCTGGATAATAAGCCCAATCGGGCTTTTGAGCACATGCGCTAAAATAAGCCTCCCCCCCAAAAAAATAAGCTCTTCCCGAAAATATTGCAACACAGCAGTAGCCATGAGGTGACCACACTCACCACATCCTGCAGCTAAAAAATAAGAGCTCCCAGAAAATAAGGCCAAGTGCTTATTTTGGGTGTCAGAAGAAAATAAGACCCTGTCTTATTTTCAGGAAAAGATGGTAATTTTGCAGAATAGCAATAGCAGTTAGACTTATATACCGCTTCATAGGTCTTTCAGCCCTCTCTATGCGGTTTACAGAGTCAGCATATTGCCCCCAACAATCCGGGTCCTATTTTACCCATCTCAGAAGGAAGGAAGACTGAGTCAACCCTGAGCCGTGAGATTTGAACAGCCAAACTGCAGAACTGCAGTCAGCTGAAGTAGCCTGCAGTGCTGCATTTAACCACTGTGCCACCTCGGCTCTATAGATCCAATCTAGATCCAATCTAGTTGGCTTGTCTGGTTGCATATTTTTCAGGCATTTTTTGAATTGGGAGTTATATGCAGCTCACCAATGATGAACCATGAATGGTAACATAAAGCAGGCTATTACTGTACTATTGTCTGACATTAAAATGCAATTTCAAAAACCAGACTTAATTTTATCATATTGTAGAGCATAGTTCATAATTTCTTTTCGTAACAAATGCCCATGGTAGGATAAAGATTTGGTCTTGTACAAAAGTTTCTGTTACGAGCTTTCTTTAGACTAACTATACACAAGTGCAGATGACTCTGTATGAAAAGTATATGTAGGGACAGGTAAGAAATTAGATACGTACTGTCAGACCTTGTAAAGAATGAGGCTGGATAACCCAGAGTAGAACAGAAAACAAAACAGAAGAAATTATTCAAGCAACTAGTGAGGAATTCTTTTATTTCCCAACTGAAATATCTTAACAGAAAACAATTACCAAAGTTGGACGTTATCACATGGCACATTTTGGCGTATTGGAATAAGCAGGTTTCACTTTTAATATGACTAATGCACTTCTTTAGCTAATTTTATGGTTATGGCATTGAATTCCAGGACACCATCATGAAAATCATATTCTTAAGTGCTACAGCAATGCTAAGAAAGTCCCAATTGCTACAAAATGTTAGCTTTAAAAGTAAGGGAGAGATCACTTCAATTTAAAGTCTAGATTTAAATATGTATATTGAGATACAATAGCCTCTTTATATAGTTTGGTCTAGTTAAGGCATGAGACTAGAAACTGGGAGACTGTAAGTTCTAGCCTGCCATAGTCACAAAAGCCAACTGGGTGACCTTGTACTAGTCACTCTCAGTCAGCCCAATTCAGCTCAGAGGGTTGTTGTGGAAAAATAGGAGAAGGAAAATGTGTTTGATATGTTCACTATTTTGAGTTGTTTATAACAAATAAATATATAAATAAATAAACAAATACATAAGTTATTATATCTCTAACAATTCCCAATTAAGCTTCTTTTAAAAATCAATTCTCTTTTCACTGTTATATGTTTCTGAATTTCCCTAAGCAATTAAAATAAGAAGAATAAAGCTACACAGTTTAATTTCCTTTGGATAAAAGCACACTGAAGAATTAATGGATTCTGTAAAATATGTGCTTTATTTGTAAGTATTTTGTAATATGTTGAGTATTTGTTTGCCTCCCCCTGTAAGCAGAACACAAGGGGAGGCAAATAATCAACAGTCAATCCAGCTGTTATTTGTATTGCTAAAACTGCATCAACAATTCCAGCTATTGCCATCTGACACCTTGTAACTATCTGTTAACTTTTCTTTTCTGTTATGGGGCATATTCACAAGCATCTTATAAAGCCTATGCCCAAACTTTCATCTTGTAGATGAATTATCTGTGCCTAGCTGGGGAATTTTGGAAGTTGGTCCATTTATCTTAAACTTTTTGAGATTGACATTGGTTTAAAAAACATTTACCATAGGAATAGGAAACCTCTGTTGGAATAATGTAAATTGCAGAGGCCCTTTAAGATTAGTTCACCCAATCCCTGTGCTAACTTGCAGGATTCAATCTGGGCCCATCAGCAGGCCCAGGGGTTTAGTCTGAGCTTTCAGACTCATGCTGGAGCTCATCTTTAGGGAACCTCTCTCGTGCTTTGGGCCATTTTGTGTGGGGTGTTGCATGTGGCTTTTCAAATGTTGATTGAAGTGTTGATGACTGGCTATTTAGTCATTGGTTGTTTCATGCGTTCAAGCACTCTCCTGCTAAGTACCTGATAAGCTAGTGGTAAATCAACATTTTTGTTGACCCACAAAGGGCTCATTCCCCAGGCTTCTATTACTTCCCTGGCTATTTTTGTGCCTGCTTGTCCAACAATCTTAGTAGCCGCAAAATTGAATGCATTGATTGAATACATTCAATTTTTCACCTATGATTGTTGGAGGAACAGGGCTTTACTGAGAAATATCCAAATTCAAAATAAGGAGGAGTTTCCTGATGGTGAAAGCTATTGTACAGTAGAACAGCCTGCCCCCTGGAGTCATCACTAAGGGTTCTCAAGCAAAAATTAGTTTTTGTCTGGGTGATAATAATAATTCTTTCTCTGGACAAGGAATCTGAACTAGAAGTCCCTTCTAACCTTCAACAATGTAAAATTCTCCCACTTCACTTATTTCTGAACTGCTAGGCACAGCAAAACAGTGACCCAGACATCAGTTTTATTTTCTTATACCTAATAGGCATTTGTGATGTCCAAATATATTTGTGAAATATGTTGTATTGTTCCCTTGGTGGATTTTATTTAATTAAGATAATGATTTAAAAATGTAGATGGACAGGGAATCATCCAAGTACCAAAAGAGGTATCTGCAAGAGCATTGCTACCTGTAGGCCTCATGTCACATGTAAAACAATCATTTACTGTATATTCCTGATTAAAGAAACAGAGCCAATCCTATGATAACTTTTTTGGTTTGTTTTTATGTTCTTCTGGTAAGCACTGGAAGCAATTGTCATCCGCTTTCAGGCACACAATATTTCACTGAGCCTAACGAATCGTCCTAGCTGCCTTTTGTATATGTTTGTATACTGTTTACACAGCCCTACTTCAGTTATGCCCCTCTGACTACAGCCAACAAAAATCTATTAATGAATATGAAACTACAATAAATGCAGCAGGTCAATAGTAGTATTTGGAGACAAGTAGGACCATTCCATTGCAGCCATTAAGTAAAATAATTAAATACCCTTCATTTGTTCTTATAGACCTAGATACGATGACAGAAACTTAGCATTGGATCAATATGTCTCTCTTTCTTTTCAATTTATAGAGCAGCCAGTGACCATAATCTGTGACAATCATCTGTTTCATTGACATTATTGCATTAAAACCATAGAAGTTATAGAGGGAAGGATTGTCAGAAAATTGCATCTTTTCCCCTTAGGCAATACAGTATATCTGCTGGGACTTTTTTTTTCTAAATATGAGTCCCTTTCAATATTCTTTCGCTATATGGAACTTGTTTTTGCTTGGTCTTTCCTATACCTGTGGAAGTCACAAGTGCAGCATTCCCATGGTCATGCGTTCAAAATTCAGATACTTGGCAACTGACTCATAGTTGCAGTGTCCTGAGGTCATGTGATCACCTTTTGCCACCTTCTGACAAGCAAAGTCAATGGGAAAACCAGATTCATTTATCAACTGCAGTGATATGCTTAACAACTGTGGCAAGAAAGGTAGTAAAATAGGGCAAAATTCACTTAACATCTGAGGGTTATTTCACTCTGTATTCTATGACTACAGTAGTGACAAATCACACCTCCCTCTTGTGAAGGTGGATTACATGCCTGGACCTATGGCAATGTATCTTATGTGTGTGAAGTGGCAGCTTTTGCAGGTTGTGGCTATAACAGTAATAATATACACTCTGAAGTGTGATATCTTCATGTAAACAGATTGAAGTACTTCATATACATAAAAAAGAATAAATATATAAATAATAAAGTACTCACTTGTACTGAGAAGTATCTTCAAATCAAGTTTGATTAAAATTCTCAAAATTTTCTGAACACTTCTCATAGATAACATTAAACATCAAAATATATACAAGAAAATCATATGTTCTCCTAGCTACATTTGACACCTGCCCCAAAACACTGCCTGTATGGCTTTGGATGAGCCAAGTAACAGAAGATTTAAAAAAACATATTTAGAGGAAAGATATATAAGGGTTTTATGGTTGTGCAGAAACTAGAAAAAGAAAGAGAAGTGGAGGAACTGGAATGAAGACGGGGGGGGGGGTGGATGAGAATTTGCAACAAGACACTTTCTATAGTATTTCTCTTTGTGATCAGGGTAGTCTATTAAGGTGGTACATCTTTTCTGAGGCATTGATGAAACATTCAACATTACTAATTATTTAAGCTTAATATTCATTTCTATGTCAGTTAAACGCAACTATGCACAAATCTATTGCAGGGTTTTTAACTTGCTTTTTTGCTTGCTTCAATTATAATTTTTAGAGGTGTTTTTTCCCTTTCTTTCATTTTTTCCCCCGGGAAATATTCTGTTCTTTTGCTACTATTTATCTGTCTTGGTCGTTTTAAATTCTTTACCGCTATTTTGCTTTGCAAAACTCTTAATCTTATGCCTTTCAAAAGACAACTTAACTTGCAAGGACCAGTGTGGACTGAAACCGTGCTGGGTCCGCAGCCAGCTCAAATTTAGGCTGTGAAAGCATCAAGGAAAGTTATGGGTGCTGGCTAAAGCCTCTTCTGTTAAGTGCAGATTTAACAAAAGAACGGTGACCTCTGCTTGATGCAGTCCTGATGTCTCAATGGCTGCTGCCCTTGTCACTCCCACATTGGAACACTGCATTGCAGATACTCTTGATAACTCTTTGAAAAGTTCATGACCAAGCATAATTGAAGCACCTCCTTAATTTTAGTTAGCAAGTTCCTGATAAATATTGCATCCACGATCTGAAATAGTTTCCTGCCTCTCCTTCATAACACCTCAAGGTGC
Organism: Thamnophis elegans; assembly: GCF_009769535.1. Taxonomy (NCBI): domain Eukaryota; kingdom Metazoa; phylum Chordata; class Lepidosauria; order Squamata; family Natricidae; genus Thamnophis; species Thamnophis elegans. The sequence continues at coordinate 27,962,214 of NC_045545.1, read as the reverse complement.
TAGATTTGGTTTTCCAAGTTCAGTCAAACAAACATTGGTTTTATCAGGTTTTTTGTGGAGACAAATCATGTCGTCATATGTTTAATTTGGGGTCTGCTAAACAAGGTTAGCTCTTCATTGACAACCGAAAAGGACTGGATTCTGTATATCAATTACATTTTTTTCCATATGATTATAAATCTAATGCTATGCCATTTTCATTTGCCCATATGTGTATTTATTCAAACATTATTTTCCTTTTAGGTTTTTTTGAAAAATTGTTTCAGCACATTTCAATTCAGACCCGATGATAGCTAATAAATCACAAAAGCTAAATCACAGCATTCTTCATTAAAATAAATTTTGAAAACTAAGAAATCTGAACCATAGTTTTTGTTCAGAGCTCTACCAAGTATAGAAATGATGAATAAGTCAAAGAGAATCTGTGTTCTATGTGAATAAAAAAAATATTCTGAAGTGAATCAAGTCTCCTTGAAAACCATTTCCAACTTCTATTTTCCATCAAAGAGAGGTTTAAATCATTCAACTTGAATTGAAATTTTGAAAGATTGAAAGACAAAAAAGATAAGTATAAAAAGTGGAAATACATAACTAAGGCAGAATATCAGCAAATAGCCCGAGCCTGTAAAGATGAAGTAAGGAAAGCTAAGGCTCACAATGAAGAAAGGCTTGCCACAAAAGTAAAAAATAACAAAAAAAAGCTTCTTCCAACATGTTAAAAACAAGAAAAAAGTTAAGGAAAAAATTGGTCCATTGCTGGGAGAAAGTGGCAAGGAGGTGACAAGCAACAGGAAGAAAGCAGAACTATTTAACTCATTTTTTGCATCTGTCTTTCCACAAAGGGATAAAACAGCCCAACCTATCAAAAACAGCCCCACAAAAATCAGATTAGGAACACAAATTGAAAGAGGGAAGAAAATGGTAAGTGAGCACCTGTCTACCCTAGACGAGTTCAAATCACCACAACCGGATGGATTGCACCCCAGGGTTCTGAAGGAACTAGCAGACGAGATCTCAGAACCACTGAACTATATCTTTCAGAGATCCTGGAGCACCGGGGAACTGCCAGAGGACTGGAAAAGAGCTTATGTGGTTCCCATCTTCAAAAAAGGAAAAAAAATAGATCCAGGAAACTATAGACCTATCAGCCTGACCTCAATACCAGGAAAGATTCTGGAAAAGATAATCAAGCAACAAATTAGCAAACACCTAGAAGTAAACAAAGTAATAGCCAAAAGCCAACATGGGTTTGTCAAACACAGATCATGGCAGATTAATCTTATTGCATTCTTTGACAAAGTGGCAAAATTAGTGGACCAGAGGAATGCCGTCGATATAGTTTACTTGGACTTCAGTAAGGCATTTGATAAGGTAGACCATAACCTACTACTAAATAAAGTAGAAGAATGTGGGATAGACAGCATCACCACCAGATGGATTCATAACTGGTTAACCAACTGCACTCAACATGTAGTTCTCAATGGAACTGCATCTACATGGAGGGAAGTATGCAGTGGAGTACCCCAAGGCTCTGTTTTAGGCCCAGTACTCTTTAACATCTTCATCAATGATTTGGATGAGGGAATAAATGGGGAACTCATCAAATTTGCAGATGACACCAAACTGGCAGGAATAACTAACACTCCAGAAGATAGGCTTAAGATACAGAAGGATCTTGACAAACTTGAACATTGGGCACTATCTAATAAAATGAAATTCAATGGTGAAAAGTCTAAGGTTCTACATTTAGGCAAGAAAAACAAAATGCGCAGGTACAGTATAGGTGGTACCTTGCTCAATAGTAGTAATTGTGAGAGGGATCTTAGAGTCCTAGTGGACAACCATTTAAATATGAGCCAACAGTGTGCTGCAGCTGCCAAAAAAGCCAACACAGTTCTAGGTTACATAAACAGAGGGATAGAATCAAGATCATGTGAAGTGTTAATACCACTTTATAATGCCTTTATAAGGCCACACTTAGAATACTGCATTCAGTTTTGGTCGCCATGATGTAGAAAAGATGTGGAGACAACAAAGAAGATTAGGGGACTGGAGACTAAAACATATGAAGAACGGTTGCAGGAACTGGGTATGTCTAGTTTAATGAAAAGAAGGACTAGGGGAGACATGATAGCAGTGTTCCAATATCTCAGGGGTTGCCACAAAGAAGAGGGAGTCCACTATTCTCCAAGGCACCTGAGGGTAGAACAAGAAGCAATGGGCGGAAACTAATCAAGGAGAGAAGCAACTTAGAACTGAGGAGAAATTTCCTGACAGAACAATTAAATCAGTGGAACAACTTGCTTCCAGAAATTGTGAATGCCCCAACACTGTTAAGTCTTTAAGAAGATGTTGGATAGCCATTTGTCTGAAACTGTATAGAGTTTCCTGCCTAGGCAGGGGGTTGGACTAGAAGACCTCCAAGGTCCCTTCCAACTCTGCTATTGTATTGTATTGTATTAAACTGATGAAGTATCTCTTTTTGAATCTGTGCCATTTTGTGATTGTTCTGCCTTCATTTGGAAACATAGCTTGCTGACTGACCACATGGATGCAGAGAGTCGTTTTGGAGCAAATAGGCTGAATTCCTGTTTACAGTTCCTTAACTTTTAATAGTTCTCTAATGGCAAAGAGCGTGATTGAAATTTTTTTTCACACAGCGTCCATTTTGTTGAACTTTTTGAAGGTGGAATGTGAGGGCGGTGCAAGATAACGCCAAACTCCATTTGTGGTGCTTTGAAGAAAGAGCACAAACTATGTGGAATGTGTGGTTCTCACTGTAAGATAAGCTAGAATGTGTTAATCAAATATTTTCATGATATGAAGGCAGTTAAGAAAACAGTAAAAAAAATTACTAATTGCTTTCTTAAGTAAACAGATCTATCATTAGGTTGTCAGGAAGAGTGACACTGAGCAGAAACACCCTGCTAATCCCTAAAGATAAGTATTTAACGTAATTAGGCAGACAGTGTCTCCTTTGTTGTACCAGCATTAATCAGGAGGGAAAAGCTCAATTTTACAGAAAAGAGTTTCTCTCAATATGCCTTTGTGCTATTTCACTACGTTTGTGGAGATAACATATTCAAAGTAATGGCAGTCATAGTTAACATAGATAAAGTTCCTTGCTATTTGATATATGCAACATGAATCCTTATTTTCCATGTTCTTGTTTTTCTTATGTGGCTTGGGGAGATTCTGATCACTTTTAAAAAATAATTTGTTTATCTTATGAGACTCAAGAAAATGCATATTCATAGCTGAATGTATTGTCTGTCTGTCTATCTATCTATCTATTTTCATTCATTCTGCTTAGTGGGTCACTTTCTTTTCTAAAATAATTGTGAGGAGAACCCAAATTAAAATTCAGCTATAGAGAAAGAGAGGATTTTTTTCTACACACTTTTATTTGTTTGTTTATGTGCCCATAAGGTAACTCTGGGCAGCTTACAGTCATAAAAATATATCTACATTAAAACATAAATTAAAACCAAAGATTAAAATCTAAGGCCATGTGTGGAGGGCAGGGGCAGAATATATAACACCTCTCTGATGAGAGATACCTGTCTTAACTTTTCAAAAATTACATTAATTGTGCCCAGAGAATTATTCTCAAAGAAGATAGGCTGTTTTGACTAGTTTCATTTTTCTCAGAACTCCTTAAAATATGTTCTAAAAAAGAAATTAGCCTGTCCTTTCCAGAATGCAGCAGCATTCTTTATGAAGAAATTTCATTCCCAATCTAAGTGCTAAGTTTAAAACCTGGACAAGTATATTTACTTGGCTCTTTTCTCATTCGAAAATGGTAAGAGGAGAAGGTTCTTTCCTTCCTAATGTTCCATTCCAGTGCAAGGGCCCCAGCAGATTCATTTCCCAAAGAAAACATGGAATTAAAACGCAAGGTTAAAAAATGTAATTAATTAATGTCCAGTTTGACATCTCCCTGCTTCTCAAAGGCTTTGATGGGAAAGCTGCAAATTAAAAGATCAGTAGACTTCATAAAGTAATAGGTACATGTGTGGTTGGCTTATTTGTTGGGCAGTTTGGAGTGTAGAGGTGAAAAATCAACTGCTTCCCTATAGTAAGGTTTTCAGTGCAAATGCTAACTAATCTAAGCTTTGGTTTTAGCTGACATAACTTTTTCTGAGATTCTTTACATTTCAGTCAATTTTAAGAGGGCGCATTGAATTCTTGCTCTCCTCTACAAAGCATTTTGATAACCTTCCAAATTTTGCTTTAAAGTCATTGCAGTTTACAATTACACTTTTAAGCTTTTGTAAAGGCAGCAACTACTCCAGGTTCTTCTACATGTAGAAGAACCTGGAGTAGTTGTTAGAATTTACATAGTTCATTTTGTTTCTTAACTTTTTTTTTTACACCATGACAAATTTATTGAAGTTTTTAATCTCACCTTGAAACAATTCTATGAATTTGCCAGTGATTGGGGCTGTATGTAAGCACTATGATATATAAAAAATAAGTGAATAGGAGAAATACCACCATTAATTTGGAACAATATTTATCTCTTTGCCTACATCCCTCGGTAAAATTTCAAGAAACCTTGTAGGAACATCCCCTTCAGGTTGGTTTCCATGGGGAATCAAGCAGAAGTATCAAATACATTTTATTTATTTCATTTTCATTTTCATTTTATACAATCACTTATATACTGTGCGTAACAAAAAAACAAAGAGAAAAAAAACAAACAAACAAAAAAAAAAACTCCCCAACATAACACTTCAATCCCCCATACACCCTCTCTTCTCCCCCTCCAACTTTCATTTCACCCCTCCAGCATTCCCCTCTTCTACTTCCCTTCCCCCTCAGACATCTCCCCCTCCCTCCATCTCACCCTCCTTACATTCCCTCTCACTCCCTCTTTACTTCTCCCTCCTCTTTCCCTCTTCTCCTCGCTTTGGTGTATCCATCAGTTTGTTTTTGTTTTTTTTTTAAAAGAATAAAAGAGAAAAAGAAAAAAAAAAGGAAAACGAGCCGCAGTATACAAGTGAATTCTTATTGTTCTAAGAATTGAAACTGTAATTCCACCCTCCCCCCTCCCCCCTATAATCCCCCCTCCCTAACCCCCTTACGGCTTCGCAGGTCCCATACCCGGCATAATTCTTTAACAAGCATTTGAGTATAATAAGGCCAGCTAATTTTAAAATTAAAAAAAGAAAAGAAAAGAAAAGCCAAAAAAAAAAAAAAAAGAATAATAAAAAATACACACACACCTAAAAAGAAAGGGGAAACAGAGAAGGGTCAATAAACCCACTACGTTAACACAGCTTCCCATTATCTGTAAATCTTAAACAATGTAGCTCATTCCAAATTTCGATTATTTTACTACTTGCAGGGTTTCAAACTATATTAGAGCCAGGTAAGTTGATCAATTAGGATTCCCCAACTAAAAGTCTCATTGCTTTGTCTATCTATTCAAACCTTTAATTTCTCTCTTTTTTATCCGAATATCCAAACCTTTCTATAAAACCATTAAACTCAAGTACTTCTTTCATTTTTCATTTCCAACACCTCCCTTTCTATCCTTACCCACCTCCACATGTAAATTTTTTACCTTCCACCCTGCCTTTATCCATGTCCATATATATATGTTATCCGCGTCCATTGCTCCTCCCATATTTACTCCACTTTCCTGAAGACTCTCCGACCAATCTTTCTTGACCTTATATTGAAATAGCAACTCAAACAAATATCAGCTTGCATTCTAGCCCCAAGTAGTCTAATTAAGCTTTCGCTACCCTTCCCTCTCCCACGCGCCTCCCAACTCCGTTCGTCCCAGACCACAACTCAAAAAGATCGCAATCTCCGCTCTCCTCGCCTAAGAAAATAATTCATGCGCAATTTGAGTTAGAATTCAGACAAATCTTATATACAATATGTGTCCACAATCAGCAACGCTTCTTTCAGTCTCCATGTCTCATCATCAATATACCACTTTTCCATTTTATCCCAGACGGAAATCATAAAGCTTTAAGAACATCGCTTAGTCTTTATTCTTTAGTCTTCTGCCCTTCCGGAAGAGGAAAGCAACACCCTCCGCCTTGTAGCCACGTGTCTCGCTGTTTGTCTTCTCCTTCTCCTTGTCTCTCTCCAGGTCCGGATGAATCAGGAAGTCCCGCCTTCAGGGTCTCGTAGTAAAATTCTCGGGCTTCACAGACAGAGTTAATGCGGTGTTTTTGGTTGCCAAATGTAACTGTAATACCAGCTGGGACTTCCCATTTGTATGGAATCTGAGAATTTCTGAGTTCTTCGGTTAAGAAAGCGTACTCTTTCCTTGTTCTTAATAATTGAAATGGTATCTCTTTAAAAACAATCAAGTCCTGTCCGTCAATTCTCAACCTCTTGCTGTAAAGCCTCTGTATTATCTCATTTCTGGATTCCCTTGTGGTAAAGTATATTATTATGTCCCTCGGAAGCTGTCGCTGTTTTGCTACCCAGGAATTCTGGCGGTAAATTCTTTGAATCTGCCAATCAAAGTTAAATCCCGGACTTCCCACCAAGTGGCTGAAAGCCTCAAAGAAGATCTGTTTCAAATTCTCCTGTTGGTTTTCACGCAGTCCTCTAACCCTTATTGCAAAGGCAGTCTTATTATAATTTATCATGACAAGTTGTTTTTGAGCATTTTCCATTTCCTGTTGTAACGTTTGAATTTTGGATATCAAATTAAGGTTAGTTTCTTCCAAAAGTTCCAATTTGTCCTCCGCTTCAGCAATATAATCTGTCATGACTGTCATTACTCCGATCATATCCTTCTTTGCCTGAGCAATTTTAGCATCAAATTGATCATATAAATCCGATATCAGTTGATTAATTTCCTGTCTGAAGTCATTAAGCGTTTTGAGAAGAAATTCTTGTGTTAACAAATCTCCCGTGGAGGGTGTGGGAGGCAAGGGTAGCGGCTTCATAGCAGTTTTTAGAGATATGTTATTAAGGAAGCGCTTCTGTTTAGATTTGGGAGCCATTCCAAAGTAGAAATAAAAGACAAGCAATCAAGCGAGCCAAAAATCAAAGTCTCTGCTCCCCTCAGTTAATCTTTTAGCAATTAGTACAGAGAAGCCTTCAGGAGGGTAGGGCTGGCTAAGTACGTCACATCAAACACAAAAACTACGAGATCGCCATCTTGTGACGCAGCTAAAAAAGGAAGGGAGCCTTTTGCAAAATTGAAGCTGGTATTTTAGATAGTAATAAAAGAAATTCCTCAGGAATGGTCCCCGCCCGGATTGACTTTTAAATAGCTTAGCTTTGTCCTGGGGGGGGGGGGGGCAATCTGCCTAGGCTGCAAAAAAGGCAGCGCGGAAAACTGGCCGGAGTAAAGGCTCAGCTAATGTTGAACCTCTTCTCCATTCACAGCAAAAAAAAAAAGCTATGAATTACAAAGAGATCCTAACGACTGACCTTCTCCCTGCCCCTTTCTGCCAGAAAGGGGAGATATCTATAGATCTTATAAGATATACGAACCAGAGTCCTGGCAGGAGCTTCGTTGAGCTCCCGACGGTGGCAGGCTCCACCCCCCGAAGCCCAAGCAGAAGTATCATTTATTCAGTATAATTATCTAGGAAATAGGATGGCTGATGAACCATCTATGACAGGATGTGTGGAAAGCATTATAATAAGGTCAGTAAATCCAGCTGCACATGATCAGGATCGTTGAGGCACATAAGAAAGTGAAAAGAATTGAGAGTTTGTTTAGCAAATTCCATTGCTTATGTGACTGGGGGAGATAAAACTAGCAACAGTGAAAACACTTTTACAACCTTTTGTGCTGGAGTTGTTAAGTGAATCACTGCAGTTGTTTAAAAAATCATTAAGCGAATTTGGTTTCCCCATTAATTTTGCTTGTTGGGAGACAGCTAGGAAGGTTGCAAATGGCAAGCACACGACACCAGAATGTGAAACCATTGTAAATACAAGATGGTTGCAAAGCCCCCGAATTTTGATCGCTATGGAGTTGTTGTGATGGTTTTAAATATGAAAAGTGGTCTTAAATCAGGTGTTGGTGGGGGGTTATGCCATTGTAATTTTAAATAGTCGCTAAACAAATGGTTGTAAGTCAAGGACTACCTTTATATTTATGGCTTTTCTTCTCCTTGACAATAAACTTTGTTTGTTCTGATAAATTCTTAACAATTTACAAAATTTAAAATTTACAAAAAAAAATTATTTTGTTGTCTCTGAAAAGTTCAGTTCACCTTACAGTATTTGAATATATGTCAGCTATCATAACTATATATCATTACTGTTCTTTTTACTTAAACTTATCTTTTTTATCAAACTTTATGATAGTCATAATCTCTTCTACGTACTATGCATGTATTTCAAAAATTTAAAAAAAAATTTATATGTCAGGCACAATTCTCCCTGGCTTTATAGACACATCTATGTTGTTTTCTCGGTAGCACTATGGAAATGGTTTGCCTTTGTCTTCCTTTAGAGATACAGTTTAGTCTGCAACCCAGTTATTCAATGGAGCTCTGCCATCTTGGTACTAATAGTCCTATCCCTAAGGAGCTTTTGAACCAAGTATTGTCATCTGCTGAGACATTTTTGTTATACATGCACTTAAAACATCCTTTTAAGTGTATAGTTTTAAGTATTCTGGATATTGTAGAATTTTTTAATACATTTTCCCCAAACATTTACATTGTCACAGAACCGAGTTTGGGTGCTGTCTTTTATTTTTAAAGATCAGCGTTCTTTTTTTCAAAGTCTGCCAGCATTCCAACATACGCTATTACAATTTCAAAAACTCCACATATAATACACTTGATAGTTGAGAAAGGCAATTCCAATGATCCATTAAGAAGAAATTCACTGGATGGGCGGATATTTTAGAAAAGCAGAGCAGGCAATAACATCAGGAGGGAAAAGCATACCCAATATCATTCAAAAGCATGAAATAATTTGGACATGATTGCTTACTTGAATGCAGTCGCAGGAAGAATGGATAGGTGGGAAAGCAGCCAGAGAAAGTGATGGTTTTCAGCTAGATGCTGTTTACCAGTTGGACTTGCTCCATGCAGAAGATAGTCTGAGAAGATAAAAATCTAAAGAACTTTTTGCTCTTAAAGGATCCAACAACACAGGACTGTGGTTCCAGTAAACATAAGGAAATAACTCTATCAAAAGAATGTTGCACTGAGGTAACTATAGAAATCTGGGCCCATATGTCTAATCTAAACATATTAATTAGATCATCTTAATATGGTCACTAAATCTGATGCAGTTAGAGAAAAAAATGTTCTTGTTGATTCAATTTGTTGATTCTCTTTTAAAGTGATCTTTCTTTTCTTTCTCTTTTTTTTTTCTGCGCTCCTAAGCCAAATTTGTTCTGGTAAAATTTATTTTATGTTTCATATTTTAGCTTCATATTTTTCAGGAGATGTATTTCTGTGAGTGTCTTCTTATGAAAAGTTATTTTTCTGGAAACTTATTAGTTTCTTAAAAAGTAATATTATTTGTCCATACAGATACACTTATGTAAAGGCACAAATGCATGCATACATAGATACCCACGCATACTGTGCAATTCTTTTAAAATAGGTGACTTGGACCACGAAGGAGGACATTCAAAGCACCTCTTCTGCAATCGTTAAGCAGCTGCTTGTGCATCTGTTCTGGAGGCTGCTTCTTGGTCTTTTGGCCTTAATGGGCACCCATAGCTACTTCATTGTTCTTTCCCCCCATAAATGCCGAGGCGCCCAGGAGCTGTTCCCAGATAGCCAAATGCAAGCGCTTTCAAAAAAAGACTTAGCCATTTAATTATTCAAAAGATGATTCGTACATATTCCTACACATCCTGAATGAGGTATTTCAAAGAATTTCAAAGTCCTAACTGAACACATGCAGGCATAACACACAAGTTACTTGCTCAGATTATCAATCTTCTTGCAATTCATCAGTCTTCATAATGTGCAGCGATAACAATTGTAAATTTATCATTGATCAATGACTTGCAAAAGTTTCATCTTTTGGTAGCTTTTTGAATGATTTTTTTTGCCTGACTTATCTTTGTTCTGACTTTCACAGCATAATTTTACCTGCAAAAAAACAGCTTTTGAAGTTTTCAGAATAAGTAATCTGAAAAATATGAATCCTTAAATCATTACATAGGGCAGGAATGTTCACTTTCTATAGCTTAAAAGACCACCCCAGACTTTGCACAGCATGTCAAAAATGGTGGGTGGGGGAGAGATAAGGATTTGTTGGAAAGATGAAGGATGAACATCTGATATGTTTGGCCCCTCCCACTCTGAGGTTGGAAATGAAATGATGTTGGGTTCCTATTTTTGTACTCCTGACATAGGGCTTTAAGGCATCAAGACTGAGCAGGCTTTGATAATAGCAATAGCAATTAGACTTATATGCCGGTTCACAGTGCTTTACATTCCTCTCTAAGTGGTTTACAGGGTCAGCATAATGACAACAGAAAGCTAGTATTGTGTAATTTAGTGTTAATTACAGGAAATGTGTGATCTATAAGTATAGGAACAATAAGTTTTCAATTAATGAAAATAATATCATGATTTGTGGTGATGCCTACCAGGAAGAAATAAACTGATGCTCTTTAAATGCTATAAACTTGGGATCCATCACCACAGTCAGCATACCTAATGGCAAGAGTCTCACCCAAACCTCTCCACTGTAGAAGGAGACAATTAGTAAGAATGCTGAGGTTTCTTGCAAAGCTGTTTTGATGACTTCAAAATTCAGCTGTTAATACCGACTTTTACCTTTTTTAAAAAAAGTTTTAGTTTTATTGCTCTTTTAAGAATTCATAGATAGATAGATAGATAGATAGATAGATAGATAGATAGATAGATAGATAGATAGATAGATAGATATGAGTTATATATTCTTAAAAGAGCAATAAAACTAAAAAAATTTTTTTAAATAAAGGTAAAAGTGGGTATTAACAGCTGAATTTTGAAGTCATCAAAACAGCTTTTCAAAGGAGACTGTAGCTCAGGGTTGAAATGATCGGTCTCTGGTGCTATTTGAGCAACAACAGGGATGACGTTACCTAGTTTGGATAATGAAATGTCTGCAAGAAAACAACCAAGAACTCAACTTAATTTATTTGTAATTAGCAATTTTGAATTAGTCAGCTTTATATAGAGACTTAAAATAATTAAGTTTCTCTTAGTCTTTATTTATATTGGAGCTACTGCTTTGATAGCTGTTAACTGGTGGGAAAACATTGACATAATAGATGACAACTTTAAAATATCAGTCTTTTGGTAGATTTTCGTTTATTCAGTATATCAACAATGATGCAATAGACTGAAACTGGATTATTGTTGCATTATTTTTATAATATTTATATGGTAGAAAATGGTGATAAAGATATTTAATCAACTTAAGAATGAATGTATAAAAACAGTCCTCTACTCCAACTTGGTGTTGCACATGTATTTGAAAGAATTGTAGCTATGCTACACAAATAGAAGGCATTAAAATTCTTCTGATAACTCAAAGATTTTGCAAAAATAATCATTAAAACAACTTCATTTTGGCAAGCATATTTTCCTTTTTTTATTGTCCTTAGTTTTTTTGCCTTCAGTACAAGCTGGTAAAAATTCTTGTGCCTTTGGTCATCTTCTCACTTTTCCATTTCAATCCCTCACAGAAAACAAAAGTTGTTCCAGATTATATCCTAAACCACTAGAATATCTGGGAGGGAAAGTTGCCTTTTGCCAGTTCCACTACCAGCAAAAAAGCCGGAAATGGATGCTACCTGTGTGATTAACATAGCATCCTAACTATGATAGGCTAGGCTACAATTCTGTTTTGTAATGATCATTTTCTTTCTGTTGAAAAGCATGTGAGACAGTGATGGTCATAAGCATCTGTGTATCTGTGTAACTTCAGTTACTATTAGTTACTATTAGTTACTATTACTACTATTAGTAACTATTAGTTACTATTACTTCTAGTCAGATGAGGAGCATGGAACTATGTTGTAACAATTCAGAAATTCAGATAAAAGTCTCTTTACTGCCCACTATCCAATGTTGGGAAATTAATTATTAATTTGTTGCACAAGATTAGTATCAAAAATGATTCTTACTTGTTGGAAACTTTGGGAGTCAAATTTAAGTAAACAATTGGATGACACAATATAAGCAACCATTACAGAGATCTTTAATACAGAGTTACGTTTTAAGATTTTATAACACTGTTATGTTACTCCTATAAGAATCTCATATATAATTATTCTGTGAAATGTAATCAAAAAGGTACAAAAGAAGAAAGTAATAAGTGATCTAATTAATTCAAAGTAACTGATAATGCAACACTCATTGTCACTAAATTACCGCACATCTTCAGCCTTCAGTATCTCTGTTTGGAATTGCAGTATATAAATTTCTGAGACATGGGTTCCTGATCCAACCCATGTGAGGATTTGAAATTCAGCCCTGTGTTTGATGAGGAGTGAATCGTGGTTTTTCCTTGGAGTATACCTTATAATTAAGTAAAATAAACTCGAGGTAGATTCTAAGAAAACACATTTTTATTGTAAAATAAATAACAAACAAACTTACTGGCTAATAACTACATTCTGGTAAAGTTCCTAGCCTACCTCCTTCTGGCAGGCAAACAGAAACAGAAAGAGGAAAAAAACGAACATGCTCAGTAGGCTTACAGAGAAGAGTCAGCCTACCATATGTCTTAGAATATAAGCACAACTGGCAAAACAAAAAAAAAAACATCATGACAACCCAGTCTCATCATCCATAATTTTTTCACATCAACAAAGAAAGCATAATTCTATTTGGCTAAATTGCAGTATATAGTCATCCCGATAATCTCATTCTACAAAGGCTGCTAAGGCATTTAGTCACATATAGTCATACCCCATTTAAGGTCTTGCTCATCCCAAAGAAAGGCAAGGTTTGAGGATATGCCTCCATCTTATCTGCAGGCATTTTTTTTTCTGTTATGGCCTAAAAGGGGCTTCTCTCGAGTTTTTCAAATCCAGGGGTGAAATCAACTTACCTTTGCTACCGGTTCGCAAATGTGAGTGCACACGCTGTCTCCACGCATGCACAGGACCTTCCACGCATGCGCAGGACATCAGAAATGGGACATGATGACATCCGGGTGGGTGAGCAGAGCCTTCCGCTGCCACTGCTACCGGTTCGCCTGAACCAGATAGAACCGGTTCAATTGCACCACTGGTTCAGTTCTATAGCTTAGGTAGAACAATATTCTGCTGAATAAAAAGCACTAGTACGTGGCATATTAGTCAGTTTGATTTCATTTTCTTACTCTACTTTTATCACTTAGTCCTTTCATATGCTGTCAGAATCCCTTATATGCTAGTGGAACTTGTACTTTTCAGCCTCTTGAAGTTACTTTCCTCTTTAAATGAGTCTGATTTTCTACTAAATATTCAAAGTTTTATTTCCATTTGCAAGTCTCATGTGCAGTGTTTGTTCCAGATAGATAAATGTTTAAGCACGGATGGACAATGAAACTAAACCAGTTGCTGATTTAAATTAGCAGGATGAATAAATGAAAGAGACCCTGCTAAGAAATAATCAGCAACCTTAACAAAACAAGGGGTACTAAAATAGTTTCCCGGGTTTTGTGTTTTTTCTAATTATAAATGTAGCTATTTCTCACAAAAGACATTATCAAATGTCTGGAATAACTTTAGAAGAATAACATTTATTTTAGATTATTCTTAGAGCTTTTAGTCTTGCATACAAGTTCTCATCTGTATTTTACTAAGCCCTTTCATTTCACCTACAAACAGAATATTATTATGAGATACCAAAAATGATGTGTTGGTCTTCTCGTTTTGTACCTATTGATTTGGGCAGTACAAAAAAAAAAAGACCAACTAGGCAGTGACAAATCTCTTGTATATTGCTGTCAAGTAAACTACACAGATGTGTCCATACATTCCTCAGATGTTGAGTCCAGCTTGAAGAAGATTTTAATCTTTGTATGTGTTTGTTCCGAAGTCAGCCATTTATGCTAAATGCTCTTTCAAAAGGTTAAATTGGTTATGGCTAATAACAATAAACAGGCAATAAACTGATAATTTAGCATTTGATACTCTGCATGCATTTCCTTATGACTTCACATACATTATCTTAGTAATTCTTATAAAATTCTGTGATAAAACTGTGTGTTGTTAGGGACCACCGAGCTTATAATCAAGCAATGGGAAACAGTTTTCTCAGAAGCAGATCTCAGTATATGAAGTTCTGTTTCTGCCCAGGTAAATCTGCATAGGATAGCAGTTTGAGGGCTACTCATCACCAACAGATCATTATTTTTACACTATAAAATGTAATTCTTGTATTTCTGTAATTCAAAATTTAAATTTCAACTTAATTATATTGAGTTCAATTGAACTAATACAGTCATTTATAATCATATTAAGAAAGCAATGTTAAGAACATTTATTTCTAAGATTACACCTCCTTGAACACAGTGAACCTCATATGAAAGTAAAACTTCTGACATTAAAGTGAACTCATAAACATGTCTATTTAGAAATAAAGCACTGTTCAGTTCAATGAGTTTTAAATGGCTTAAGTCCATTAAAACAACTTTATAATGAAGTGCAGCAGAACTTCACGGAGAGGTTTACAATATTTTGAATCTACCTAATGTTTGTATGGCATAGACTCTAGGTACTTGAGAGATGTCTGATTTTCCTTGTTTTGAATCCTGACAGTTAAGCCATGTCATCTAGATAGACCTAAAAGTTGCCTTTCCCTGTGACGGTGCCTGTCCTTTGGAATGGCATCTCCACAAATATTTGTTTAGTGTCCACCATATCTGCTTTAAAGTAAGCCCTAGAAATATGTCTTCTCCTTCAGGCCAATCTAGATGGTAGATCTTTCTTGACTGAGGATGAAGAGGGAAATTATTCCCCCCTCCCATTATTCCCTTGGAGCCCAGGGTGTGTAATTTTCTCTATTGTTACGTTTGCAAAGCCACCCAGAATTATTTTGGGGGTTGTAAAATCTAGAAATTGAAGGTGCATGAATAGAAAGATGGTAGCTAGGGAGGTAGATATATGGATGGATGGATGGATGGATGGATGGATGGATGGATGGATGGATGGATGGATGGATGGATGGATAGATAGATAGATAGATAGATAGATAGATAGATAGATAGATAGATAGATAATTTACTTTACTTTATTGTCATTGTACATATATACACAGTTTATTCATACAATGAAATTCACATAACACCCAGAGACCAGGCCCAACACACATAACAATCCCCAAACACATGCCCACCCACCAAAACATTTCCTGCCCCTAAACCACCCAAACAACACAACAGACCGAGTAGTGCTGTCCATTAGCTCACTGATGGTGGCCCTTTAGTTCATTGGTGAGTGCAATTATAGCTCTGGGATAAAAGCTATTCAGAAGACGTGTGGTCCTAGTTTTAATTGTTCTGTATCTTCCGCCAGAAGGCAATAGTCTAAAAAAAATGTAAGCAGGATGGGAAGAGTCTCTGAGAATGTTACTCAACTTCCTCAAACAGGAAGTTGAATAACAAGATGCGAATATGTCATCCAGGGCTGGTAGCTGGAGCCAGTTAATATTCTCGGCAGTTTTAATGATTCTCTGTTGAGAATGTGGATGGATGGATGGATGGATGGATGGACGGAGGGAGGGACGGAAAGAAAGAAAGAAAGAAAGAAAGAAAGAAAGAAAGAACGAACTTAGGACCCGTGTTTTGTTCTAACCTTTTAGGCCTGCATCTTAACACTTTGTGTGTGTCTCTACATCTGTTGATTATGTGGTAAAGTCACTGTATACAACAGTTTAAAATAAAAAATTAATAAGTTACTTTTTCATACTGAAACAATTTTGTTCCATACAAAGAAGGCAGAGTGATCAAGCAATTGCTCTATGTGCAAGGCGGGCAGTGGGGGACGGCAGTGGTTCTCCTTTCCCTCTAGTGATTTCTCACGATGCTCTGGTAAAGTCACTTTGTCAGTCCATGCAGAAAATATTGGAGCAGGTGGACAAATAGGCTTGGTACAAGGCATTGGTTCAGATTATTATAAAGCTTATTTATTTCAAGTGATGTTAAAAAGTTCAGTATCTTAGAAAGTTGTTCTTTTTTCCAGTAAGGATTTTTTTTTCAGAAATCAATACTAAGTAGGAGAACAGAGTATATGTGTGTGTGTATGTATATATATGTGTGTGTGTGTGAGAGTGAGTGTGTGTACATATACATATACACACATACATATACATATACATATACATATACATACTCACATATACCACCACCAAATTACAGCATGCTAAATTGACTTGGGAAACGACCTTTTAACCTGCTATCCAGAACAGCCTTTCCGAATCCAATACCCTCAGATGTGGTGGAATGAAGCTTAGTTAAACATAGTTGCCGGGAATGATACAAGATGTGTACTGAATAAAAAGTTGGGAGCAATTAAAAGAAAAATTCAAAAATACTGTCATTCCCACAAAATGTTTCCAACCACAGAAATGCTTTCTACAGAACCTTTTGCAGCCTTCATTCTGTTGCTGATTTGTTGTAAACTAATCAAAATTCTCAGAGACTGTGAAAAGAGCAGGAACTTGAGAGAGAAGCTTTACTCGTTCTCACAGTCCCATCACTGAGGTTCCAAATCACTGAACTCTGTTGACTTCCCTGATCCATTTTTAATACCTATTCATAAACTAGAGAGAATGAATGCTAGAACAAACCCTTAAAAACACAAACACATCTCAGAGTAGCATTTATTGATGGAACTTGATAAGAGTGATAATGAATGAGGTGCCAGTTCCTGCCCTCGGAGATTTAAAAAGAAAAATACGGCTGCATTTTAATGTGCCTTTCTTTACCTCGGCGGTAGCCGCCCATTATTCTCAAAGACAGTCATAAATAAAAGTAAGCTTGCTGTTGTATGCAGTTTAATTTGTCCTTTAAGTTTATCTATTTGCTTTCGCACCCAGTTTCCAAATGCATAGGCATTTTTTCTGTGAGCTAGCATTATTAAATTGCACGTATCAATCATTCTTGCCAGGATTGCCATCGCCAACTACATTAAAGAAGTCAGAGAAGTCTGGTTTCAGCAGTCCCTCGCCTTCACAGACCTCCTCCCTTGGAACGGCATTCACCCAGCATCATCGACCTGTCATTACAGGACCCAGAGGTGAGGCCTTACCAAAGTGTCCATGAGCTCCTGTTCCATGGCACCTTTGTCCTCAGTTTGGGATATATGAGAACATTCCTCTTTTGGGCACCAGTGTGGTGGCTTTTGAACCAAAAGTAGACAAAGGCTTGTTAATTTTGTTCCCTCGTTTGAACCTAGGTTGCTTCATGGAAGGCTCAGGAAGATAAATTAAGTGGGTTCTAGCTAATCAATGAAACTTTATGACTTGGAAAGATAGACATTGTATTTGTAGATGGACACACAGGAATTTGTGTCTGCTTCAGCAAAAGTGGCATTCTGTTCTGTTGCTACAGAGCTTTAAGTCCTCAGCAGTCCACTAGATGTCATTTTATTTTTTAATAAGTAGTGTTCACTCTAAGTCTTTAACATCATTATTATGGGTCTTTTAAAATGGTTTATAGCAGGGGTCGCACCACGTTGGGAGAACCGGTTGTTAACTTTCTGAGCAGTTTGGTGAACTGGTTGTTGGAAGAAATCATTAGGGCAGAGAACCGGTTGTTAAATTATTTGAATCCCATCACTGCCACAGACCATATGTGTCACGCACCTGCCATGCCTACCCCCGTTTTAGCAAAGGGGAGGAAAGTCACGATGCGTGACAGCAATGTGATGACGCTTTATAGTATTTTGGTATTGTTGTTAGAATATTTTATGACTTAAAATAAAGCAACTGACTCTTCATTTCCTTGGGATGAATAATTAGATGTAGAGTTTCAAAAGTTTAATTTATAAAAGAAAAATTGCACTGACCACACCACATACTGTAGTAGAAAAAGGAAATGCATTTGATTTCCTTCTGCTTAAAGTGTTAGTGTTTTTCACTTTGAAAATATATTTATTTATTTCCTTACGGGGCATATGGAACACATCTTTTACTCTTGATAAATATACTCATTAAAATGACAAAGTAAAATAGATACTTGTGACATAATTTTCCTCCTATTGCAGTATTGTTTTTTTTCCAAATATATAAATTGTATATATTACTAGGATTCACATTTAAAAATAAGAAAAGTTGAGAATATTTTCCTTAAAGCTTTCCTTAAAGCTGGTTTTGTGTCTGCTCAGACTTATTATTGTGGAAAATTCTTTCAGGTAATTAGGTATAGGTATCATTCTTAAATGCTTGTTGTAAATGATTATAACTAAACCTTAAGCTTACAATAGAACTTGGCTGAGTAATTCCCATAGCTTTCAAAACAAAATCACATTCTGCTGGAGAGCTAGTTGCACTTAATTGGTTGTTAATCATGTAGCCAGTTGCTGGGAAATCCACATACACTTTAAAAACAACCTTATAATTGGTGATAATAGCAAGGTATTCATAATATCAGAGTTACATTAGCAGTATATTCAGCTGTAGACCAGCTGACTGCAGAGTCTCATCCTGAAATTTGAATAAGTTAGACTCTCAACAGGAATTGCTTCCATACTATTGCCATTGCTAATAGGATACTGCGTGCAAACCAGATAGGGTGCTCTCTTGATCTTGAAAAAGATGACAAGTTTTTTTAAGAATAACAGAGTATATTTTGGGGAAAAAAACAGCAGTCCCATGGCAATTCAAAGGCTAATAAATACATAATATCATAAGCTTTCACAGACAAGAAATCACTTGTTTGGATTGACTAAGCTTTAGCTCCTAAAATCTGTTGAACTTAAAGCTGCCATATGACTTGGTTGCTAAAATCTTTCCAGCATTCCTATCATATTGTAAATTGCCCAGAGTCACTGTATTAGTGATAGGTGGCATAACAATTTAATAAATGAATTGTGATAATTGCTGCTACAGCTAACAGGTTTTTGCAAACATGTGGGCGCATATTCATTCAGCTTTCATGGGCTTATTATGGACCTGTCTTTGGCCAGATTTCTTGAATTAGTGCTCTTGACGGCTGGCTTCTTTAAGAAAAATCTTAATTTTTTTTTTAAAAAGCATCCAATGGAAAATCTTGTCACACTTTTCCTAGAGCACTGATGTGAAAAACCACTTTTTACTTCAAAGGCAGCTTTTGAATCAAGCAAACTCACCTCAGAAATGCAGCTTAGGCCTTTATTGCCTAAGCTGCATTTCTGGCCCCCAATTCAATTAAGAAAGGCTGAATTTAGTCTGCATTACTTCTCTTATTCAGCAAATCTAGACATAGGTCATTGTTAAACAAGAATAAGGTGAAACCTTGACCAGAAATTTTAACAAGGTAGGATTTATGTTTTTGCATCTTTGACTCTTCTTATCAAACATTAGAGTCTTTGGGGGAAGGGTGCAATACTCACTACTGTAGTACCGTACCTATTTAGACTACTAACAATAGCTGCTGTTTTAATATGTTGTCAGGTAAGTTGAATTCCTTAAATTCAAGTTGAGGTTTCAACCATCATGAATTCCACCCAAGCATTTATATTCTGCCCATAAATTAGATTTGGAAAGACAGCTGACTTAAATTATGAAGAGCCCCATGATTACTATTCAACATGAGCAGATAAGAATTAAAGACAGAGAAAAGATAGTTATATGGATGATACAGAAGGAATGGACAAAACACAGACTATTGTAGACTAAACAGCTACTTTCTGTGCAAAGCAAATTTATGCAAAGAAGTCTGTGACGTGTGCAGATTGGCTATATACATCCAGATTGTATAACTTCTGATAGGATACAGCTGGTGAGCTGAAAGAAAAACAGAAAAGCATCACTTGCAGGCAAAGAGGAAGTCTCAGTCTTCTAGTGGGTGGGTGGATGGATAGCAAGTTTCTTCAGGAATACTAATAATATAATAAATTAGTCCACGTAATTGCTGCACATTTGGAGGTCACATTCAGTTGATTATTTATATCCCACTTTTATTATTTTTACAAAAAACTCAAAGTGGCGAACATATCCAACATACCATACTCCTCCTTTTTTCTCCACAACAACCCTGTGAGGTGGGTTGGGCTGAGAGAGAGAGTGTGACTTGCCCAAGGTCATTCAGCTAGCTTTCTGTGAGTAAGGTGAGACTTGAACTAACAGTCTCCTGCTTTCTAGCCTGGTGCTTTAACCACTAGACCAATATGGCAATAAAATTAAGAAGCCATGGATTTGGAATAATTTGATTATCTGGGAAACAAAGCAAGTATGGATGAAAGTTGAATGCAATCCAAAATCTGCAAAATCTTTATTGCAACATAGAGAACATATACTGTATTTATCATAAAGAAAAATCTTGAAATTACAAATTCTATATTACTTAGTAAATGCTATATTTTAGATATTCTCCTGAAAATTTTAATATTGAAATTCCCCATGTGAGGCCTGCCATGGTAACTTTCCTTGGCACCTATCATATGCTGCTCATCCTGCTCCATATGACTTAATTTTTTTTAAATCCTTATAATCAAAAAATGGGAATAGAGTGTACTGTAAAGATAATAGCTAGTCCAGCATCAACTGTATTTCTACCGGTAGTAATACCTCTGGCACCGTATTCATTTGACCCATAAATCTCCTTAAAAAATAAAAGGGGTGGGTTGCAGGCGAGATGCCCTGTACGGATGTACGGGTGCTTTAACCACTAGATCAATATGGCAATAAATGCCTGCCCAGAGCATCAGGTACTATTCCAGTACAGTGCTCTGGAGGGCCCACCTGCCCACCTGAGCTCCTTACCTGTATTTGAGCTCTTCGGCCCTTCCGCACAAACGCACAGAGCACACAGCACCTGCATGATGCTCCACTGAGCAGCTGGAGTGTTGCAGAAGCTCGCAGAGGCGTCACAAGAGGTAAGGAGGCATGCGCACACTGCGTGTGTGTGCGCACACTGTGCGCGTTCATGTGGTGGACGCCCATTGCACCATACCATTGTATTGAATATATATTGTATCAATAAAAAGACAAAAGAATCTAGGAATGAAAGGGAAAAACTGTGGGAGCCAAAAAAAAGAGAATTAATAAGTAAAGAGCTTGTTTTGCAAGAACCACATTTGCTGTTTTTGTCTTTTAAGTTTATGCTGTAGTGTGTTCTTTGTGTCCATGACATATTACAGGGATGCATTTTCCTGGCCATGTGTTCATATGTACATTCATGTATGGTTCTGAATGGTATCCATTCACATTTATAAAATGACCATTTTTCTGTGATTGCCACCATTGCATTCATTGTTGAATAGACAAACTTCCACTGATTGTAAAACAAAGCCTATAAACTTCAGTTGAATCCTTTCATCCTGAACAGTCCCAGGTCAGCAGATATTTGGCAGGTAGTATCTAGTGGTCCATTGAGGGTTTTTTTCCTTTTAAATTTATGCATTTATTAATTTTAATTATTATTATTTTTATTCATTTTTATTTTATTTTTATTGATTTAATTTTTGTCAGATGTTGGACATGTGTTATCATATAAAATTAAACATGTTATCCTAACTGATGATTGACCTTTCTCTGCTAGAAGTTGGTTCCAAGCTTCTACTATCACTTTCTTAACATTACTTTTGAACTTCTCTCCTGTCAGTTTGAGGTTATGCCCCATGTTCTTGATTCTTGCTTAATATTTAAATGCTGCCTTCTAGAAACCTATTCACACCCTTAATAGAATTAAAAGTTGCAATCATATCCCCACTTTTTCTCCTGCCTTCAGGCTGTACATCAGTGGTGGGTTCCGGATCCCGGTGCAACCGGTATGGTGCAACAGGGCCGGGGTCCACCACATGCACGTGCGCAATGCACACATGCGTACTTACCACCCACAATGCTCCAGCTGCTTGGCGGAGAGTCACGCAGGTGCTGTATCATCCGTGCACATGCGTGGAAGCCCCGGTCGGCTCAAATACCGGGGGGATGGGCCCTCCGGAGCACCGGACTGGACCGGTACCAGGGTGTACCGGTCATATCCCAACTCTGCTGTACATAATCAGTTCTTCAATCTCTCCTGATATGTTTGTCTCTCTTAGACCTCGTTGCCATCTCTGATCTTACTCTTATCAATATCTTTTTTTTAAGAGAGTGAAACAAAACATTTGTAATTCAACTCACTCATATTCTTTTTTATCCTTTTTATCCTTGTCTATATCTTCTCCTTTCCTCTAGTAGTTTTACAGGTAGTCCTCAACCTACGACCACAATTGAGCCCCAAATTAATGTTAAGTGAGAAATTTGTTAAGTGGGTTTTGCCCCATTTTACGACTTTTTTGCACATTTGTTAAGTGCATTCCTGCAGTTGTTTGGTTAGTAACATGATTGTTAAGTGAATCTGGTTTCCCCTTCTTGCTTGTCAAGAAGAGGATCACATGACTCCAGGACACTGCAACTATCATAAATGTGAGTCAGTTATCAAGCACCTAAATGTAAATTATATGAATATGGGGATGCTACAACGGTCATAAGTTTGAAAAATGGTCATAAGCCACTTTTTTCAATGCTGTTGTAACTTTGAACTGTCACTAAACGAACTGTTGTAAGTCAAGGACTACCTGTATTTCCCACCAAAGTGTTGATATTCAGTTTGCAATCCCTCTGGGTCAGGGATCTCTTTCTTTCATAAAATATTTTATATACTGATGCATAATAGTAATTAATAGTAGGTAATTATTAATTACCTACTGTTATATTATCAGGTAATTTAAACTTCAACTTGCATAAATCCAATAATTTAGTAAATTAGAATGGGGTTTAATTTAACAGGAACTTTGTATGAACCTAAACTTTGAGGAAGGCCTGTAATATTTTAAATCTATTTTTCATTTCTAAAACTATCTCCTTTGGAAAACATCAGATTGATAAAGATGCATTTATAAAAGGATTTTGCTATACCAAGAGGTGTGAATTAAACTGTTAGGAAGCTGTGGCTCTTAAAGAAAGTAAGAAGGCAGAGGGTGCAGCCAACACTTGTTCTACGAAGAGCTTTGTGGAGACATCGAACCATCCACTGCTCTCAATTTTCATGGCACCTCAAGGTATCTTCAGTGAAAGACTATAGGTTAGTTACAAATGTCAGATGTGCTTATGTAGTTTAGAAATGACTCACTCATAGTAGATGATACATGGTGCAAATATTCCTTTATGTTTTAAAATAAAGACTTGTGTAAACTTACTCTAGATTTTCAAGCTTTCAA
The DNA here is from genome assembly GCF_009769535.1 of Thamnophis elegans. Classification (NCBI taxonomy): domain Eukaryota; kingdom Metazoa; phylum Chordata; class Lepidosauria; order Squamata; family Natricidae; genus Thamnophis; species Thamnophis elegans. The sequence continues at coordinate 27,938,921 of NC_045545.1, read as the reverse complement.
TTAGAGTGAACAAAATGAAAAGGGTTTTTCTTTTTTATGTTTGTCAATATTCAAATAAAAGTTTGGTGTAGTGATTAAGGTGCTGGCTTAGGAACCAGGAGATTGTGAGTTCTAGTCCTGCCTTAGACATGAAAGCCAGCTGGATGACTTTTGCCAGTCACTTTCTCTCAGCCCAACTCACCTCACAAAGTTGTTGTGATAGGGAAAAGAGAAGGAAGAAGGGATATTACATATTATTTGCCAGCTTGAGTTACCTTTGAATTAATACAGGTGGAATTAAATAAATAAATAAATAAATGAATAAATTAATAGTTATATGCTTCATTCTCTACTGGATTTCAGGCATTAACAATGAAAGATATGTTGATACTCTGAAAGCTGTTGTATAGTTCATTCATTAAATTAACCTGACTAGCTATTTAGGGTTTCTATTTAAAGTGGCACATTCTTGCTCCTGAATGCCACTCACGTTAGCAAGTAGCTTGCAGATAATTAAAACTGGAACTAAACAAAAGTCAAGAAGCGTATAATTAAAGTACTACCTTTATTGGATTTTAAAGAGTTGCCCTATGACACAGGAAATATTTAAAGAAGTAGCTTATTTAGTTAATCTAAATGTAAGTGAACAGTTTAAAAGATTACTAGTCTAAATTAACAATGAAGCCCACCCACTAAGATTATCTCGTAAAGGATTGTCAGTGTTCAGAATCATTATGTGCAACCATTCAATAATTCTAGATAAATGCATAACTAAAAGCTCTATTATGCTAATAATTTGCACAAGGATAGATGTGTGTGGGGCACCATGCTGAGTTAATTTATTATTCTGCTAACAATTTCTAGAGTAGCCTCTCCTATGATAAATTATGTTAATATGGTAGTCCACTGAGGACATGATAGAGCAACAAGATGATGTGTCCATTTAATCCCTTTAAGAGACAAAAAAATGCCCAGAGGGAAAAGTGTCAGAGGGAGGAATGAAGGTGATTAACTAAGGGAACCTAGATTTAAAGTTTGATTCAGCCTATTATAAAAATACGGCTGAATCAGGACTGGCCTCTGGGGAAGCAGTGGTAGGCTAAAGATAGCTCTGCAGAGAAGGTAGCCAATGGGTGCAGCAGGAAGAGGAGCAGGTGAATGGATCAGCTCCTCAGAATTTTTTCTAGAGCAAGGAGAGGGCTAGGATCTCCCACATGTACTCCATACACAGATTCCCTGCAAGAAGTCTCTATAAACAGCAGTCTCCAGTGGATTTTAAGAACTATGGAAACCAGGGAGAAATTATCTCATTTAAGTCTGCATACTTCCTTTCTCAACCACCTTAGGAAATTGCTTGTTAATGGCTTTTTGGGGTGTTAACCTTCCTTCAGAAGGGAAAGTTGTATTACAGTAGTGTCTTTCCTTCTATCCTTGATGAAAGAAGTTGTATGCATGTTTAAGGATTTTACAAAGAGGTTTTTTTATTTTTGTGTAACAGTAAAAGGGTGACCAGGATATTGATTTTGGAAAGTTATAAATAGACGAAGAGGCTAGAGGAACTTAGCATAATATTAGCTGTGGGTTGTTTCAAATGTTCAAATAAAGATTTTGAAACTAGCTAAGAAATCCTCCTGTGGGAAAATGTTTTGATTAGGGAAAAAATATGGTAAGAAGGATTTTGAAAGTTGACTAGAGGGAACCAAAGAAAACTAAAGATTACAATTAAAGAAGATATTAATGCAATTGAATAGTGTTATTTGACTGTGGAAGGATATTTGAGACTAACACACTGAGAAATTATTCTTAAGGTTGTCTGCTACTATAAAAATAGATTTAAACTAGATGACAGAAAAGGAATGGTTTTTATTGTACAAAAAAGAGATTGAAGGCAATTTGAAAGTGGATTTAAAACTGTCATGTTACAAGAATGATATAGGAAAAAGTGTAAACCACAAAAATGATTTATAAATGAAACTTGCTGATGTCTTAATAATCAAAGGGGACATACAAATAATAAATCAGAAGAGAGACTTGGATAGCTTTCTTATCTTAAATTTAGAAATGAATCATGTTAAACTAGTGAAGAATTTCTGAGAGTAGACAAACAGAAAATGATAAATAATCAAGTTCTGGGACAATATTTAAAAGTATCAAAATCAAGTTTTAAAAAATAAATTGAAAGAAAATAAATATATGTATTTCTGACTCTTAAATGACCTTTTTTACTAGGACTGGATGGCAAAGCTTTAAAGATTTGTTTATAGATAACAGAAAGAAAAGTATATAAAACTGATTTATTTCATTTGATTAAATATATGTGTTATTATTCCTGGTAGCTCTTAATGGACATTTGCTTATTAGGACTGAATAATGTTTTTTTTCCAATTTGCCTACTAATAAAGAAATGTGATATATGAAGAAGAGATCTTTTACTGAAATATCAGAAGTGTTAAGTTATTTCTATTTGTGTGGAGGGAGTGATATTTTTCTATATCTTACTACATATATTTTTCTTTTTTCGTCAGTGTTCATTTTTTTATATTCTTTTTAGTTTCTATTAGTTTTTCTCTTCATTGTATAAACTTTTTAATTATTTTTTTTAAAAAAGGCTGATTCAGAGCAGGAGAGGCATTTGAATACATTCATAAGATTTTATGTACTTCTGAAATAGTAACAAAAATTATCCCTTCCTGACTACATTATTTAGCTTGTTCCATATGACATATTTACTTTCATATCTTTTGTTTGATATGCCCATCAATATCAAATAGTGTAATAAACTCTAGTGTTTTGTACTCAGTTTTTTTACACTAATTTCTCTATCCTTTTCAGAGTTCTACCCACTAAGATACATCATAATGTTTAAATACAAAACTCGTGTTTAAAGCACCGAGGCACAGGATTTCCAACTTCTTATATTGACAGAACCATAAATCACATTAAATTAATTACTGTACCATGCATCTATAGCTTTAACAGTGTTTATATAGTGTCATCTTACCATCTCCAGAATGGGAAGGAAGAGAAACACTGATATTTGAATTGGGAAGTAGATCTCTAATAGCATAACAGCAATATATCATTCAGATTCATCAATTCCATTAAGATGCCATTTTTAGTATCAAAGCAGATTTGCCTACAACCTCCATTCTCCCGCCAGGATTTCTATTTGTACTTTAGATGTTACCATCTGCATTTAATTATGGGAGTAACCTTACTTTTTATCAAATTATGTACGCAACATGGCTCAAAAGTCAAAAGGAAACGCTTAATTCCTTTGTAAAATATGAATGCCAGGCCTAAGCAAAAAAGTGTTCTTACAAGTCAAATCATTTAATCTATTGTAAAAAATGACTTGTCATCTTGTCCAAGTATCCACTGATTTTGCCTGACTATTAGAACATTTTTGGCACTACGTAGAGTGTATGATTTCTTTCTTTTATCGTTTTAGTCACTCAACAATTCTGTAAAAGGGGCTTGAGTAGTGGTGACGTAGATTCACATCCAGTTTATCTGACTGACAAGAAAGTTAAACTTGAGTCTCTAAATTCCTAGTTTAATACTTTAATCCTGATTCATACTTCTTTTTTCCATTAATATCCTTTCTTTATTCTATCATGCAATTTTCTTCTATCGTATAATACATAGCTAATTTCCTAGTGGTCTCTCAGTTAGCCACTCCAATATTGTACATTTTATTCTGTATAGTTATTGCATCATTCCTTCACACATTCCCCTCTTATACAGACACCATTTTTACCTAAAAGGAGTTTGATCCTGAATTTCAGGAAGTACTGTATGTATAATTAATTATTAGCTTAATCTATTTGTAATTCTACAAGTCCTCCTGTGCTGTTTCATTGCAAAGGAACTTTTCCGAACAAGAAACTTTCAAGCTGCAAAGACAGATCATAGTTGAAAAGTGGAATGCAAGAAACATGAATATGAAACACAGTTGAAAGATTAAACGATCGACTACACATTGATGCCAACACATCAGGCATTAGATAATTAAAGTGGACTGGATTTGGACATCTTCAATTATATTCTGTATGATCTCTTCCCAAACCAATTCTTCCGGTCTTCCAATTCATTGCCAGTGTAATCAACTTCCTCTACTTCACTTTCCTTCCAGCTTTCCCACCATTATAGGATTGTCAAAGGAAAACAAGAATAGAGAAAACCAAAACAAACATTTTGTTCAGTGTTGAGTTTTCTCAGCTTGTCAACTTAGGGTCATATTCAGCTGAATTCAATTCTAGTTTTTCCTTTCCCCTCCCTTAAATGCCTGTATGTGACACATTTGTATGTGCACATGTGTATATGAAAACATACATAGGAAGGAAAAGCAGCCTTCCTATGAGATAAATTCTAAATCTTTTATTTACATTATCTCTTCTGAATTTAGTGTATGAGAAATTACATTCAATGAACGGAAATTCTAAGGTTGGCTTTTTTGAATTGCTAAAACAGATGTAAATGTTTTATTTAAACAGTTCCATTTGAGTAAGATTAAAGACCTGAACAGTTTTTACAACTTTTTATTCATAGATTTTTATTGTTGGTTGACTGTAGTTTTAAGCTGAGCTAAAAGTGGAATATTTCCCATTGATTTTAATAAACCTGGATTGCCACCAAATTTTTAAAGCCATTTATTCAGATTTCTGTTCCCTACCTCTTCAGTTGTATTATATATAGTTCAAATTACTTTAAAAAAAACCCTTAACCTTTTGACAGCATTCCTTATTTTAAAATCTCTACTTGTTCCTGATCAACACAGCTGTTGCCTAGATTTAAAAGCATTTGACTTCAGCCAGCATGGTGGCTTAGCCAATTAATACTCTAATACAACCATTTCTGAAAACAAGTGCTTTGGCAGAATAAAGAGTGGGATATATCTTCCATAATTTGAATTGGCTTTTGCATTGTCATCATGGTAAAAGTGATGTTTCGGATCACAGTGGCCTGAAGCATCTCAAAAAAAGAGGGAAATATCAAAGGAATTAATTTCAGAGTTTTTTAAGTACTTTTTAACACCAGCTTTCTTAATTGTAATTGGTCCTTTAACAAAATAATGCTAATAGAGCATTGTTTTGATTCCTAAAAAAATGTTCTGGTCTCAACAGATGGCAGCACCTGCCTAATCTTACCTAGATTAAAAAAATAACCAGGGCTAGCACATGATTAGGACATGAATGGGGACACTCCTGGGAATAACAAGACTAGGTGACTGGTGAACTGAAATTCATCTTGGAAAAAGGCACCAGTAAGTGTTTAGATTGCCAGGATAACTGCATTAAATATGCATGAATTTACCAGAAGCCAAACTCAAATTGAAAGACTTTACTTTAAACTAGTATTCTTTGTAAGTAGATGAATCCATGTGTCATATCTTTTCTCATTAGGCTTTGAGGTGAGTAGGTTTATTTTAGCCAACAGCTACACTAGGATAACTACAAGAACAAGGGCTTATCTTATTCCTGTTCTAGTATTATAGAGAACATCTAGATCCTAATTCTAATTTTCTTTTCCATCAGTTGTCCTCAGATTATTTAAAAAATTTGCAGACTAAGAAATTATGCTTCTAGAAAATCAACATATCTGACTTAACAAAGACTGCATAGTTTTTTCCTAGCTATTTAAATAATAGCTAGGAAAAAACCATGCAGTCTTTGTTAAGTCAGCTATGTTTAAATAAGCAGCACAGTTGCAGAGATGGAAGAAGCATGTGGACAGATAATTATTTGTATGCAGTAGGGGCAAAAAATTAAAGAACCAGCAGTAGGCTACCCACTGGCTCCATGATATTGTGGCAACTCTTGGAATGATCACTTGTATTATCGAGCAGTAGTACTTGCCACCAAATTATGGCAGGAAGTGTCTGTTTCACTTAAACACTATGCACTAAGGTATGATTGTCTGGAAAAAGATTTGTTGTTGATTTGGCTTCAGCCTAAAGGGAGGAAATCATGGCATGGGCTGAGAGATAGTAAAGCACTACCCATTACACAGGTCTGCAAAAAAAAATTTTTTCGAGAGCTGTTTTGGTTATTTCACGTAATCTTTATGTTTTTTGGTGCGCTGAATCCGAAAATGACCTTCATTTTGTCATAGGACATCACGTTTCCTGACAATTTAGGTAACTATGTTAAATAAGGCAATATCTCAAAATAAATGGAAATAGACTTATAAAATTAAAGTTTTATTACAATATTTTCATGAAAATCCTTTTTTGAACTGAAATGAGCTCACCTACACACACTAAACTCGATTCTCCTTCCTTGTGAGGCTCCTCTTGGTGCATTTACGCTTGTGAGTAGCATCTGGAATGTCTCTCTGAAGCATCCAACAGTAGTCTGCCATCATTATAATGCTCCATTTTCCCTGGTATTTCCTTTCCATCTCTTTAATGTCTTGGTAGAATCGTTCACCTTGTTCCTCACTCACAGCTCCCAAATTTTCAGGAAAGTAGTCAAGGTGGGACTGGAGGAAATGCACTTTCAAACTCATCAGGCAACCTAAAGCTTGAAATGCTTTCAGCATTCTTCTGACGATCTTTTTGTAGTGAGGATGTTTGTTATTGCCTAAAAATTTATGTACAACTTCTTTAAATGCAATCCACCCTTCTTTTTGAGGATTGACAAACTCTTGATCAACTATAGCCTTCTAATGTCTGGTCCGACGAACATACCTTCCTTCAATTTTGCCTCCGACAGGCATGGAAACTTGGTGACCAAGTATTTGAAGCATTCTAAGAGCCAAGGTGGCGCAGTGGTTAAATGCAGCACTGCAGGCTACTGCTAGATCAGCAGTTCAGTGGTTCAAATCTCACCGGCTCAGGGTTGACTCAGCCTTCCATCCTTCCGAGGTGGGTAAAATGAGGACCCAGATTGTTGGGGGCAATATGCTGACTCTCTGTAAACCGCTTAGAGAGGGCTGAAAGTCCTATGAAGCGGTATATAAGTCTACTGCTATTCTCCATCTCTTGGAAGTGATTTTACGAATTGCTTCATCAATCCCAATTTTATGTGGAGAGGTGATAGAAGAACTTTATGGAAAGGTACCAAAGTTTCTCGGAGGACATTTTTTTCACCGATTGTTAGCACCCTCAGCTGCCAACTCTTCTTGGTCCAGTGATTTTGTCGGTCTTGACTGTCCCATAGACACAGAAAACAAGGGTATTTGGTATACCCAGCTTGTTGCCCGAGCAGCATGCACAAGACCTTCAAGTCCCCACACACTTGCCAACCACGGTCTTCATATTTAAGTTTACAAAGAACCAATTCCAAGTTCTCGTAGGTTTCCTTCAAGTGTACAGAATGACCTACAGGTATGGAAGCGTAAAAATTGTTGTGGAGTAAAACTGCTTTGAGACTTCTTTTAGAAGAATCTATAAAAAGATGCCATTGCTCTGAATCATATTGGATTTTAAATTGACCCATCAGACTGGGCAAAGTAAGGAATGAACTCCTTTTCACGATGTCTGAACCATGAAGATGACATTCCTGGCAACAATAAATTCCTGCTTTTCAGCCTTGATCCGAGTAACTCAGCGGCATTTTTGGGAAGGTTCAAGTCTCTTACCAAATCATTCATCTCCTCCTGGCAATTCATGACATCTAGGAGTTTTTTCAATATTTTATTTGTTTTCAGTACACCAAAATACATGGAAATTAGATGAAAATAATCAAACAGCTTTTTAGTCGCAGACCTGTGTTATCTATGTGAAGGTTTGCTGGACAAACAAAGAAAAGTGAATTGAACTGAGATTTCCAGTCCTGATGATTGTGGAGCCATAGTTGGTTTCAGTGAATAAATTTCAGGAAGGATGTTATAAACAACCAGTGGGGGCAGAATAACTGAACCATTTATCAGTTCTCATTAAAATTAACGATACTTGATTCAAATTTTTTGGCGTGATTCCTTGGGTACTAGTGCTGGAAATTTTACCTTCCAGCACACCAACTTTAATATTCCTACTTTCTATGATCCAGTTACATATTACAGTAGACACATCTCCCAATAGGGATCAAAATTGGGAGATATCCTACCTAACATAGTCATTGTCCCATTACTTCTTGGAAATTCTGTTATACACACCTAGAAGGTCCCAAAATGTTATGCTAAATGGTAAATTACCATTAAAACATTAATCTTACTCACAGGATGGGTCATTTTTTTCCAACTCACATTGAGACAGTGGTCATCTAAACATCTAGAACAGGGGAGGAAGTTTTATAAATGTTTGAACTTGGGTTGGCTTTATTGCTGGGGACAAGCAAAGATCACTATTAAATAGCAGAAATACTTTGCTATTTTAGTTTAAGTAGCTGTTATTGGATCAACATTTCTGAAAAATCTAAATTGTCTTATTTTTTTATTTTGGCAAATGGTCTGTAGATCACATAGCTACAGAGAAGAGAAGGGAGGGAAGGAGAAAGGAAGGAAGGAGGGAAGGAAGAAGGAAGGAAGGAAGGAAGGAAGGAAGGAAGGAAGGAATAATAGACTCTCCTTAGTGGCTCTTCAAGGTGTTTAAACTAAATCTTTTATAATTATTACCAAATAAAATATGGTATCAAACCTGCTACAGAAACATAGACAGATTGTGCTAACTCAAGAAATTATGTTATGCAGAACATGAGAAGAACATTGGAAAGAAGAAAAAGAAAACAGTACACTTGCTCCAAGTTCTCTATGTTCAGTCTTGTAAGAATAAAATAGGCCTAGCCCTAGAGCAACTTGAACATTATTTTGTATACATTCATTTTGGATTCATCCTAGCATATATTTTTATTCTTTGATAATCACCTTCCCTTATAAAAGTTTCAGATTTTCCTGTATGATGCTCTGGTCAAAGCACTCCAATAAAACACATGTCCACATACTTCAATTCTTGCAACTCTGACGGGGGAGTGGCGAGAGAGGGATATGTGCATTTCTCTACCTTTTCTTGAGATTTTTATTACCTTCCCCAGCTTCCAAGACAGGAAACTGAACAATACGTATCCCAGCCTCAGGAAGGGGGAAAGGATGTTCCCAGAACATGACTTACAACTTAACCATCCCTTTAAGTATTAAACTGGTAATCTAGTGGTGATTTATGGTGCAGACTATTTACATATAGTTATGGGGATGAAGTGGACTTTGAAGAAGTAGAATAGAAAGAGTATTGCTACTTTTAAACTCTGATGTTGGAGAAGACTCCTGAGAATATTGTGAATAGCCAAGAAAACAAACAAATGATTCATCAGATTAATCCAGGTACAAACAACCAGGCTCAAATTATCCTACTTCAGAACATAGCAGCAGCAGCAGCAAAGTGAATGGATTCAGTTACAGTGGCAATGGGGGGATTGTTGGAAGATCTAAAGGAACAAGTTGGGGACAAATCATTCTTGAGAAAATCTGTCTGTATGGTCACTAAGAGTCAATACTGACATGGCACAATTAGTGGCACATGATTAGTCATTATCAGTCATGGAAATGAAGCCATTATCTAGCTCAAAATTAGAAGACAGAAGATTAATGCAAAATAGTGGTTTGTTCAAAATAGGATATATACATTGAATGGGAAGGGCTATCTTAAGACAAGACTGTAGAACTTCTGGCATCTGATGCTCAGATCTATTTTGCATTAATCTTATGTTAGAATTCTATTATGATTTGGTTTTGTATTTATCTCTTTTTAATGTGTGTGTCTATATGGAACCTTGGGCTCTTTTGGCAAAAGTTGATTTTTGTTAAATCCTTGTCTTTCTAACAAATGTTTAAATCTTGGAAATGAGCAGTTGCCTTGTGGCAACTTGTCTTAGATAGGCTGAACTAGAGGCTCCTTAAGTTTCTGTTTGGTTTTCCTTTCCTTTCAATCCTCTCATGATGGGATCAGATGGGAAGTGATCAGCTGATTTATAGTACAGGGATGGTTACAGAAGGGGCCTTATTTTCCAGTTGATATTCATTCCCAGGCATGAGTCACCTTAGAATTGAAGTAAGAGAGGGAGGGAGGGAGGGGGGGGAGGGAGGGGAGAGAGAGAGGGAGAGAGAGGGAGAGAGAGGGGAGAGAGAGAGAGAGAGAGAGAGAGAGAGAGAGAGAGAGAGAGAGTCAATCCTGAGGACACCTTTCTTGTTGCACATAGCCCAGTATTAAGCCATTCAATGTCACCACTGGTATTTTAAGAGTATTTATGTTTTTCTTCCAAATTCTTAATTGACAGCAAGAATCTTTGCTGTCTTGTTTTTTTGCCTTGGGGCAATTCAAAACCATTCCTGGGCTACTTTCTGTGTTGCAATCACAAATTTCTCAATATATGAATGCACTTTACCCTCCTTGAAGCAGTATTCCTAAAAGTTATCCAGGGACATGTTTATTCATTTCTCACTTATAAGAGATAAAAGTCCTAATGTTTGGGGTACAAGAATGCAAATTATATGAACTGAACATTAAATAAAGCTGCAAGAGCATTGGTGTTATTATGTTACCTCCCATTTATAGCTCAAAGTAAAACTGTTCCCCGTGTGCAAACCAGAATTATGCAGAATGTCAATTAAATCAACTGTAATCTCCCAGATACATTTTTTATTGCTGGATTCATTAGAAAGGCTCTTAAGGTAATGAATAGTCGTCACTTTTACCAAGGACTGCTGATTCCTTTATAAATGATGACCACTAAAAATGCAGAAGAGACATTTTAAAATCTGGCTGTATTTACACTCTGCCTTTATACTTGAAGTAAAGTAGAATTTACTTGACATATGGTGAAAATCACTACAGGCATCAGTTCTGTACTTTAGGATATATGCATTTCAGAAAACTTGTTTTAAGGTTACATAATAAAGCAATATAAAAAAGCATGAAATTAGATAATTTGTTTTTTATCAGATTCCAAAAACCTATTCTTTATAATGTATTTTGCTTTTCTTTCTTATAGCAAGTCCACACGCAACACCATCGACTCTTCATTTTCCAACATCACCCATTATTCAACAGCCTGGGCCATACTTCTCACATCCAGCAATTCGCTATCATCCTCAGGAGACTCTGAAAGAGTTTGTCCAACTTGTCTGCCCGGATGCTGGTCAGCAGGCTGGACAGGTGGGGTTCCTAAATGTAAGGAAGCTGTTTCTACTTTTTTTTCCAGAAGTTTTGTTTCTATAATGATGAAATGATATAAACAGATTTGTACACATAAGAAAACCATTCTGCTTAGGGGGCATAAACCGGCCCACATTTAAATGTGTTTCATTCATGTTGATTATGATGGGAGTTAATATAATTTCAGTTGTCTTGATTTCGCTACCTTGTGCCTATAATTTATACTTTCCACATGCTAGAATTTAATCAATTTTTGCCAGTAATGAGATCTGCTAAATTTTGATGTAAGTGATTAGAGCAACATACCACAGGTAGTCCTCAACCAACGACCACAATTGAGCCCCAAAATTCTGTTGTTAAGTAAGACATTTCTTAAGTGAGTTTTGCCCCCATTTTGCCACATTTCTTGCCAGTTGTTAACTGAATCACTGCAGTTGCTAAGTTAGTAAACCAGTTGCTAAGCGAATTTGGCTCCCACCCTCATTGACTTTGTTTGTCGGAAAGTGATCACATGACCTTGGGATACAGCAATGGTTTACAAATATGAACCCAATTACCAAGCATCTGAATTTTGATCACATGATGATGCAATTGCTGCAAAGGTTGTAATTGAAAAACAGCCCTAAGTCACATTTTTCAATGCTGTTGTAACTTTGAATAGTCACTAAATGAACTGTTGTAAGATGAGGACTACGTGTTTGTGTTTGTGTGTATGTGTATATAAACATTTTATATGCTAACTATAGCATATGTCCAGTAGAAAAGGCTACATTTATGTCTCAGCTGAGCAATTGCAGTGGAAGAGACCAGGATGTGTCTCTGCCATCTGAAATATCACTTTCTGTATTAGTATGTCGGGGAGGTGGGGTACATGCATATCACAATCTCAGTAACCTTTCTGATGTGTGGACTTCAAATCCCAGAAACCTCCAGTCAAAATTTCTGTAAATTGAATTTCACATATATTAAAGCTGTTGAGGTTGGAAAACATTGATGGATGTATATGCATACAATGGCATCCATGGAGGGACTGGAGTAGTCAATACCTCCACCCTTTGTGCGTTCATGCAATATTATCATAAATACTGAAAGAGTGGGACTTCATTCGCACAATTATGATGATCATCTTGACTTTTTGCTCTCCCCATGGACACTCCTGTATGTGTATACAGTACTCTCTAGTTCTAACATCTTCCCATTGGCATCAAACACTGTTCTGTTGCTTCTATTTGTACTATTATTATACCTCATGTTGCCATCATTGCTTATTCACAGCAATTTCCTGCTTTATATAGTATCTGATCATTGCCCTATAATAGCTAGCAATGGGTAAATTGACTTCATCAGTAATTTGATGGTCTTAATTTTGCATTCCATACAATATTGTATATATGATTTGAACTTCACATTCATGTTCAGAAACACTGTCAATTAATATGACCCCAAAAGATAATTATTTAGTTTCTTATGATCTGATTCCTGGATTTCCAAGGTGACTCCAAAATATAGAATAATAATAATTTTTATTAATTATTTATGTAGAAAAATGAATCAAAACAGCTGTTTTAAATCAGCTACATTTACTTTTTTTAATGGCTTTCTTGTAGCATTTGAGATTTACTTGACCAGTACTTGAACTCGGGAAGATAAAAGTAGAGTTTTTTATGGTCTGTTATTCCTAGGAGGTATTATCTTTTTTCCTTATCTCTGAAAAATTAAACAGTGTTCCAAAATTTTGGTTGAATTATCTTAGGTTGTTGTTAAATTTAGTAATTATCTTCAGGTTACTAGAATAACATTCCATTTATATGGACAAATGACTACCTCGGTATATAGCCTTATCTAAAATAATATTTGGTTGTCTCACAGTAGAGTACAAGTGAAAAATAATGAAGGCCATAGTTATTTTTACTCATTACATTTCTGATAGCAGAATGTTTCTTGCGTTTAGCACTCAATTTGTAATCTATATATAATAAAAAATGCATGGCTGCTAGTGTTTTAGATCCACATCTCAGAGTTGGATCCATAGAACTACAAAGTGTTTGAGAAAAATAGCTACTAGCTGTATTGCATAATTTCTTGAGAAGGTATTAATGGTACAGAAGTTATATCAGAGAATGACCATGTGTTATGTTTGATGTATAGAGCTTTGTTTATGCATTGTTTCAGCTACTTTGATATCTGGCTATTGTCCCTGCAGTATAACTATATGAAAAACAATATAAGATGTCCCAAAGGTGCTTTTTCAGGAGGCAAGTGGTTTTTCTTTGAAGACATTTTGTTTCTCATCCAAGAAGCTTCTTCAGCTCTGAAACATCTTCAAAGAAAAATCAAGAAAGTCCAGTTGTCTCCTGAAAAAGCACCTTTGGGACAACCATGATCTGGATGACTGAGATTCTCTACAGACTTTTAACAATATAAAAATAAAAGTCCCGGTGACCGACCCAAATTCAATTTCACATCATTATCTTGGGAAACATATATTTACCTTAATTCATAAAATCTCTCAGATATTCTTTAATATAGACTGGACGTATGCATTCTTCTTTAATACAACAGTGGATAACCAATTTTAATTGAGTTTTCCTTGTCCATTTAAGCCTTTAGCCATGTTAGGTTTATGCCATGTGTATTTATCCCAGCCATTTGATTCCATTTGAGGCAATTAATGGTTCATTTTTCTTCTGTATCTGACAGCCCAATGGTAGCAGCCAAGGCAAGGTGCACAATCCATTCCTTCCAACCCCAATGTTGCCACCACCGCCTCCACCCCCAATGGCTAGGCCTGTGCCTCTTCCAGTGCCAGACACAAAGCCTCCAACCACGTCGACAGAAGGTGGTGCTGCCTCTCCCACATCACCGAGTAAGTACAGCCAAAGGAGGAAACATGAGGCTGACATGGGTTTGAAAGAGATTTATGTTTTCATAGTTCTGTAAAATGAAACTTAAATTAAAACATTCCTGTAAATAAGTACATCAACTAATGATTTAATGAGAGAGAAAAAATGACTGTGCAAATAAGCAATGGAAGATTTCTGCAAAATAGTATCTTTTTTGAGGGGAGAAGAGTTGCAAGCAATTTGATATGTGCAGTATGTCTGACTCTTATTAATATCACATTCAATTAAAAGTATATAAGCTTTTTTTTCTTGTCAAAATTTGTCCTTGTTTTACAAGTTTCAACAGTGCAGAAACATCTCCTACCCAATTTTTCTAATATTTTATACTGATCACCAGAATGCATCTCTGGTCTAATGGTGATGCTGGCATAGTGCTTTACAGTTTCAAAAGGGGAGAGGAAATTTATTGGTGATTTGTGGTCTTTACTTTAACTCTTAGAGCAGCAGAAGCACGAAATTCCTATTGACACTTGATATGATCGGACTATAAGAAGAGATGAAATTAATGATAAGCTGTTATATCAGTATTGCCTAAAGAAAGAAAAATATTGATAGAAATTTTCATTAATTTAAAACTAGTTTGAAAGCATCTTTAAAAGTATCGTCGACAAGCAAAGATCTCTGAGCAAAAAGTCTTAAGATCTCATTTTGGGGCCATCCTGTTTTTCCTTACTATAGAGAAGGAATGTGACAACTCTACAGGCAAGCTGTATGGTGATTTAGCTGTTTGGGTCTCCAGTAATATTCTTTGTTTTAACTCATTGCAAAAAAAAGGCATTTTTAGCAGTGTGAAGCCAAAAAATGAATAAATGAATGAGCAAAAACATAACCTGCAGTCTTGTCTTTGAAAGCTTAACACTTTGACACACCATATTGCACACTGATGCTTTAATCTGTTTAGATGCATATGTAGGAATAAAAATATTTCACATTTAGACAACTCCTTTTTCTTCTCTGAAAGAGGTAAAAACATGCTAATAAAAAGAAGACTTAAAGAGCACTGAGTTGAATTAAGTTAAGTACCCATCTTGGTAATTAAGAAGGTAACAGTCACTGTATTCAAGGCTATTAATAACATGATAACTAGATTTAAAGGCCTTTCAGCCTTTACTATCACTACCACTAATGCTGATAGTTTGTAGATTCAGCACATCCACTTTGTCTTACTCACTCATGACAGACTATTTGGCTGAAGTAAGATAATGATATAAAATGCTTTGTGAGCTCCAAATGCTGTATTAAAAAAAAGAATATTGCTATTCACTCTGACAAATACAAATGAAATAAAATAAATAATCATGGCATTGCATGAAGAAAACATATTGTATGACATGAATTTTCACACCTTTTATTTCTGTTTTTTTTAGAAGACAAAGGGTTGTTGAAACATAACAACCTGTATTCTTAATTGTTCCCTTTGTGATTTTTTTAAAGATTTCATCAAATGCATTTCAAAAGATGGGTCACAGCTGCTGTGTGCCTGAAACTTTGATTTAAACTAGATTAAATAAAACTGAAATTTCCTGATTGCTGGATTTGTTAATCCTCCCAGGGATTTATAATTTATATAGCTATGGAATCTGAAACATGAGTGTAGGCAGTTTCACAGTTAGCCTCCTGAAAGCTCCGATGGGAGCTTCCCACAATCACAAATAGGTGATAAATTATTATTTGGAAAAAATGAATGGTATGCCATAGTAGATGAATCTTATGGGAGGGCTACATTAAAACACGATGAGCAGTTGAACTGGCTGGCTTTGGAGGATTATCTTTCATATTTCTTCTGTCAGGTTCTTGTCCGCCTCTTAGTACAGCATCTGTAGAAGATCAAATATTATCACCAATCATATAAGAATAGCAGACCTGCTTGTACCATACATATCCTCTTTGGAAAGATGAAAATGCATGTTGTATTAGATTAACGCTGCCTGGGATATTGCTTTGTTGACTATATTTCTTTGAGGGTAATAATTATTTCAGAAAAAGCAGGAATTTTAAGACTACCCTCTGTGTCACAGAAAATGAAAAACAAGTCACAAGTTATATGTTTTGGTATATTGAATTAGAACTTCTGGTTTGGTGTTGTCAGCTCTAATGTGTAACATCTCTAAAACATTAATCCTCCCCACATACATTATCTGGAAGCAAACAACTGGAGATAATGTCTATTACATTTCAGATATTATTTGGACAGAACAAAGGCTCTTTCATCCTGTGTCATACATATGAAGAGCAAATATGTAAGATTAATAGCAACAAGAACAACTATTACTTCAGATCAGCATTTTTTTATTCTTAAGGGCTTCTGTAAAGTAAATGATTGTTTGATGATTAAAATATTGCCTAATGACAATGAATGATTGTGACATTCAGGAGATGCTAAGAGATTGTGAAGTATCTTACTTTCTTTTTATTCTCTTCTATATTTCTGTCGTTCATTCATTATAAACAACATACTCTTTTGCAACATGACCTCATGCATGCCGAATCTGTGGTTTTGTTCTCTAAATAGAATCTGAAACATAATAGATAAGCATCATTTAGATCAGTTTTTTTCAAACTTGGCTACTTTAAGATGTATCAGCTTCAACACCCAGAATTCCCCACCCAGCATTAGCAGAATTCTGTGGTTGAAGTCTATCAACTTAAAATTGGCAAGTTTGAAAAATACTGATTTACAAGTGTCAAAGTTGCTGCTACATTAATAACTGTATTAGATATGTTTTGGAACCATTCAGTCTGCATTTACTTCAAAATGGAACTGACTGCTAGCAGTATTAGGAAAAACATTTACGAATATTAATTTCAGGACTGACAAACAGTGTATAAAATTAGATTTAAATATTTGGAAACACATATAAATAGGAATTTGTGTTGATGCGTAAATAAGAAGTAACCATTATTATATTACATTATAGCAAAAGGTTTTTAGATTTGATATGATGAACTTCAGCTGGCTTGTTTAGTAGCTAATTAATAAACAGCTAATTTATTAGCGCATAAGAATTGTGTTTCACTCATATCCCTTCTACATATAATAAGTTCCTTTGATAATGTTAGATATATTTGCAATGTCCTTGCAAAGTTGTAAAAACTAGGAGATTATCTGCACAGATCATATTATTTGTTCATTTAACAAGTATGGCTGATTTTGTGTCTCCAAATCTTGAGTAGAAGACTTTGCATGACATGACATTAGATCTAAGAATTTTTATGAGAGGGAAAGAGACATATATATTTGGATATAGATTTAGATTATTACACAATTCTTATGTTGATGTGTTTTATGGTATTTTCTCTAATGTATTTCTCTATTTTTTATTGTTTTTTCCAATGTTAGTCTCATGACAAGCTCAGTTAAAGTCATGACTGTTCCCTAGCTATATATTATATTTCTTTGAGTTATACAATACTTTTATGATAGGCCATTGCTTTGAATATGGTAGAGATTACCTAATTTATACCATTAATTATGTTATTAGGACATTGCAATAACGCATAAAGGTCCAATTGTCCCAAAGGTGATTGTTCAAGAGGCAACTGGACTTTCTGGTTTTTCTTAGAGGACATTTCATGTCTCATCCAAGAAGCTTCTTCAACTCTTAAGAAGCTGAAGAAGCTTCTTGAATGAGAAGCAAAACATCCTCAAAGAAAAACCAGAAAGTCCAGTTGCCTCTTGAAAAAGCACCATTGGGACAATCATGATCTGGATGTCTGAGAATCTTCATAGACATAAAGCTCCAGTCTTCATACAGTAGATAGTTTTTACTTTTTTAAACCAGTAGTTATATACTTCTTTGAGAGGTTATATTCTGTATTATTAACAAATTATTCTTCTAAAAACTTGAACTGACAATCATGAAGAAGGTCTGTCTACTTCTCATTTTGCCATGCCCAACCCTCAGCAAAACAACAGTCTATGGAAGAAGCAGGTTGCTTAGACAAACTGCCTTATTAAGGGTGTCTGGGTGATGCAGAGGAAAAAGAATTGTAGAGCCAAAGCAAAGCAGGACATAGAAAGGTGCAAGTACAGGTATCCTTGACTTACAACCACAATTAAGCCCAAAATTTATGTTGCTTAATGACACAGTTGTTAAATGAATTTTGACCCATATTATGATTTTTATTGCTACAGTTGTTAAGTGAATCACTGCAGTTGTTAAGTCAGTAACATGGTTGTTAAGTGAATCTGGTTTTCCCATTGACTTCGCTTGTCAGAAGGTCACAAAAGATGATTGCATGACTTAGGTCACTGTAACCATCATAAATATGAGTCAGTTGGCAGGTGCCTGAATTTTGATCCTTTTGATAAGGATGCTACAATGGTTGTAAGCATGAAAAACGGTCATTAGTCACTTTTTAGTGCTGTTGTAACTTTGAACGGTCACTAAATGAACTGTTGTAAGTTGAGGACTACCTGTACTCTATACTGACCAATAATAGAGAAGGAAAAATAATTAAAAATTTCAGAGAGAAGAATTAAGGCAAAGGCAGAAAAGGATTTGTAAGATGAAGACTTTGCTGTATAATAATACTATAAGGTGTAACATAGTAATAGTAAAGAGGCAATGTTGTAATAGAATAGTCACATAATAAAATAAGATATATAAGGAATATTTAATAAAAATTAATACTATAGTAAATTTTTATAATAGTAATTAGCATAATAATATAGACGTAATAGCAATAGAATATACCATGTTTCCTCAAAAATAACACAAAGTTTTGTTTTCTTTTGACCCCCGAAATAAGCAGTTGGTCTTCTTTTCGGGGAGGTCTAATTATTTTTGAGGTGCAGAAGGTGGTGAGCATGTTCACCTCAGTGCTGCTGCTGTGTTGCAATATTTCCCAGGGGCTTATTTTGAGGGGAGGGCTTATTTTAGCACATGCATTCAAAAGCCCGATTGAGCTTATTATCTAGAGAGGTCTTATTTTCGCAGAAACAGGGTAGGATCATGACAATTGAAAGCATTCATATTTCACATGTATGTCTTGGGTATTTTATTTCAAAATAAGATATCTCCCCAATATCTAGGGATACATATAAAAAAAACACCTGTGCAGGATCCAATGCTTTTGTGGTTCTTTTGAATCTGGGTCAGTCTCTATTTGGGTACAGTTTTAAAAAGAGGATATAGTCAGGAGAGTTATATAAATCAGAAACAATCTTCTTCCATTCTACCATATATAGAATTGCTGTGCCAATTGCAGTGAATCAGAATTGATCATAAATTAATTGATAATAGAGGTGGTACAGTCATAGCCCCAAATCATATGCTATAACAATGAGAAAGCCAGAAATATTTGAAACTTTTTACATTTTAAAAATTGCCAATAATGTGGCCAAAGTTCACTGTATTAAGGATAACAGCTTTACATAAATGCTATTTTCTACATGCCTATTTATAAAGTACACTTGCAGTTTATTACATTATGTTTATCAGCCATTCTTCATATCACTGTGTAATAGAAGCAATTCACAATTTGTTCTGATCTTAGACTAATTTAAAGCACTAGTCACTCAAACGTAATATTGCAGTCCCCAAGACTTCTTGCCTATGGATCTTTGTACAAGAAAAGCCGTTTGAATTAACTTTCCAAGCTTAACTTCAAATATGTAGCATTGGTTGATGTTAAAAAGCAAGATACTCTTCTATTGCCTACTGATGTCCATATTTATTTCTCCATCATTTGAAATCCAGTTGTCCTAAGTCAGATTCTTGATCCTTATAATGTGACTTCATTTTTATGTTCAACATTTGTTTGGGTGGCTCTGAGATCAGTGTTGTTGTTGTTTGTCTGTGATCTAGTGCTGCTTCCTGAACGCATGTGTCCCTTCCCTTCACAGCCTATTCAACACCCAGCACCTCCCCTGCAAATCGATTCGTCAGTGTTGGACCACGGGATCCAAGCTTTGTAAATATCCCTCAACAGACACAGGTGGGATGCTTTCAACTTCCGTTCTGTTTGCCATGCTGTTTGTTAACAACTTTGTTGTTCTTTAGTGTTGCTTTTGCAAGTGATTTGTGTCTTTCCATCAGTTCATCTTCACGGTCTGAATATTAGTGAAATGTCACTTCTGGTAATTCTTTTTGTTTTGAGAAATTCTCATGGCAATAGTGGGCCTTTTTTTCCCCACAGAGTTATTTCTTCTTCTTTTTCCCTCCAACAATCTTCTGCTCTAAAGATAGTTAGATGGCTACTTTCAATTAGAATATATTTTGTTCTATGCACTGACAACACATGACAACATTATAAGAAATGCTATGACATAGCATTTCATGTAACTGTAAGTAGAAAGTCCAGTCCTATATACATTTTGGCAATTAGCAACTATATTTAAATTCAAATTTAAAACTAATTTTCCATATGATAAGTTGAAAAGAAAAAAGGAACCTCTTCTTTGAATCAGCTTTGACACCTGCTAAAAGGCAACAGCCTTTGGATTTTCTACTGGTCTCCCAAATATTAACAAGATCTGGTCTTGCTTTATTTGGTTTGACTTTAGCCAACATCAGACAAAGTTACTGTGGAAACCGTCCAAATAAGTGGAACATACTTTTTTTTCATATGTTTAAAATCAGAGTGTAAGTTTGCCCATTCAGTTACTCTGTAATCAGGGTTGATAATATCCAAGGCAGTTGCTAAAGGCGTTAAT
Organism: Thamnophis elegans; assembly: GCF_009769535.1. Classification (NCBI taxonomy): domain Eukaryota; kingdom Metazoa; phylum Chordata; class Lepidosauria; order Squamata; family Natricidae; genus Thamnophis; species Thamnophis elegans. The sequence continues at coordinate 27,918,289 of NC_045545.1, read as the reverse complement.
CACTGCATGGATCAAGAATACATTGAATGACATAGAGCAAAGGATCCAAAATGAAATAGGTAATCATATTATACTGCGTGCTTGAGGCGCGTGATTTCTCCATTGCAGAGAAAAGCATGCAATTTCCAACAAACCATCCACCTTGCTATGCTTGTTCAATTGCTCTTTTATTTAGAAAAACCAAGCAAAACCACAAATAGCTTTTCTAAAGACATCCGTCCAGAAGGATGGCATCTGATATTTTCTAATATACCTGTAACAAAGGTAATATTTGACCACTCTATGGAATTGTGAAAGCTGCAGTATATTATGAATGGCCTCTGCTTAAATGAGATTAGCATCTTCAGTAAGAATGGTACCTAATTAAATGTGGAATGCTGTTAGCCTGCAGTGTAGCTCACCATGATATTTAGCAAAAGTCTCATAGAAAGTAAATACCTCTAAACTGACTGAAACAATCCTTCTTTGGTCCATGCAGCTGATGCAGAGAATGTCTTGATTATCCTGATTCCATTAGCCATTTATTTTGTGAGTTCATAATGACTGATAAAGTAGTCCTTGTTAAAGCTACTTTTGAGCAGATACCTTTAGCATTGCACTATAAGTCTAGTTAAGAAATTGAAAGTCGCCATGTCTATGTAATACTTAAGCATATTTGTTAATGAAGTGATTGCGGCCCTGATCCTACCAAATTCTTTGCTCACATATTTTGGAATACATAGCATTTGGCGTCCCACTCAAAGGCTAAATTCAGCTTTCAGCTATAAAAAGGTTGTATGTCCTTGACTGGAGTGATTTTGTTCTAGATTAGCCACAACCCTTGACCTGCTTTATCACAAAGAAAAAGTACCAACTAGGCGTAAAAGAAGCTATATCTATATGCATATGAGAAAGACTAAATGTATAGTATTAAATTCAATCAAGGCAAGGGGCAAAGTTAAAACTTTTCTAAATGACCTCACATTCTAAGGTTTTCTTCTAAGCAATAACTGCAAGACAAACACTGCTTCTATTTTTTTTTACTCTTATTCAGAACCTAATAATATGGAGCCAAAGTTAAACTTGCTTTATTAACATCTCTCAAAAGGTGTTTCAGCTATATTTCTTAATAATGTTCAGCATGCTATTGAAATCAAATCACAGAGATTATTGGGATAGGTACTACGTTCTACAAATGGGAAAAAAGAAATCCCTAAAATATGAATAAAGTCCTTCGTAGCTTACAGAACACAGTTCCTTCAGAAAAGATTAAAAATTGCTTTCAAAGACTTGTTTCTTAGCATCAAATGGAACATTTTTTTAAAAAAAATCCCTGGACATCATCCTGAGTTCAGCCAATATTAATTTAATTTCATGATTAACTCATTTGACTTTTATTGTATAAATGATACTACTTAATGCACAATCTTTCACATTCATGTGAAAAATACAGAAATTGAAATTAACTTTTTAAAATTAATTTACATACAGTATAATCTTAGATGTTTTTCTTAAAATATGCATTTTGTTAGTTTTTCCTGTTTTTGCTCTTGAATTTTCCTTTGTAAAACAAATTAGTAAACAATTAAATTTGTTTATACATATGACTTTTTTTCAGATGGTCCCTTTTCAGGTTTGTCCATATGGTCACCATATTGATAACTTAATATGCAATAATTGTGAAGAAAGAAAAGAACCAGTTGCTTTAATTTGTAAAATTTTCCTGTAGAGTGTTTTAAAAGTCAAAAAGAAGATAGTGATGGTTTTATTTTGCAATTGTAATTTTTAAATAATAATTAAGCATTGGGTAAATTGTATCTGTTTCCTCTGTGAAAATGGAAGTCAAGTCAGATCAAATAAACAGAGATGCTACTGCAAAAGTATGATACAAACAGCATCATCATTTCCATATTGCAAATTCCAATAGGAAGACTAACATTCTTGAAACATTTATTTCTCAATAGATGAGCTGAAGTAGTTCTTTATACCCCATAATATGTCATTCTACCACATCATATGCATATTGGAAGAAATTCTGAAGAGAAAAACTTTTCAAGCAGATTTACATAAATTATATCCTATAAGCAGAACTCCATATAACTATCTATAATAAACAAAGCATGGATAGTTTACACAGAGGAGATAAGACAATATGAAGGGATATATTCTGGGTATAAAATATCATCTCTCCATATAGCATTAATTATATGAATGTCAGGTGCAAGAAGTCAGGAGCCAGGATAGAATTCAAAAGTGCTATGACTTTATTTCATGCTATCTATATACAAGTATCTGAACTACTAAAGATAAAGGCAAATTGGTGCAAGATAAGTTTCAGTGGACTTCAAGCGGGTTGGACTTGGGGCTGTTCTGGGGGCGTAGAGTCTCCAAACGGATGATGTATTTGACCCCATCCTTGGGGTCAGCCAGATCATCTCTTATTGTAGAGCAACAAAGTTGAATATTGAATTGATCGTTCAATATTCATTGTTGTGATGGCCATACTGAACATATGCTCATTCCAGTGTGGAGAGTTGGTTGTGTATAATATCTCACAACTAAGTTGTGGACCTTGTCATCAACTACTGGATAATCTCTCTCCTAGTTTAGGGAATATCGCCAGATCTCAAACATAAGCTGTCCCACTTGATCAAACTGCAACAAGAATCAATACTTTGCAATCATACTTCATGCAGTTAATTGCCACAGCTTGCATATGGAAATTGGGCTTAATTGTGTACATTTCAATGTGTTCCACAAAACAATCAGTGCACGAAGCCTGTTATAGGTACAGAATATTTTTACAAATATATTGTTAGTTACCTGTTATAGACAAACTTTTTTAAAAAATTAGTTTATGGCGATTGGACGCAATAAATAAGAATAGTCAACTTGAGCAATGAGGGAATCAGTAGTCACCCAACAGCAGTAATTAGTTAGAATATAAAAAAGAGACAATATCAGATCATATTCACAAACTTTGTGAGACCGCCTTCAGTGATGAAGTCAATACTTTTCACAACTCATAATGAGAGCACTGTTGGCTTTTGTAGTGATTTCTCAATTTGCAGTCTTCAGTGAGGGTTCTCCTTTGTAGCTGCAAAGATGGAAGTGGTTAAACTGTGTTGGATTTCAAGCCTCTGCACCGAACAAGGTCACAGAAAGTACACCAGCAATTCAGGGAAATATTTTAACTCTTTGAAGCCTATTTCTAGAAAGCAGCCTTCATTTCTTTACTGCTATACTTCCAGTTCCGTTCAAGCCCCTCTAATTCAAAGGATGTAACAAGAAGAGAATTCACTTGTTTTTACATTGAAACCATGCTAGTTCTTTTTCAGTCTAAGGAATTCTATTAATATTGGGAGGAGTTTTAAAGCAAGCTATTTAAAGCTACAGTTCTGAAGTCAGTTATACAATAGTTTATAAACCCTATGTACATTTATTCAAAATGCATCTTAGTGAACTCAATTCAGCTTCTGGACAAGTAAATATTAATAATAATTATATAACAATTAATAATTCCATGGTGTTAATTCCCACAGCAGGTATTCAAGTTTTTATTTTTATTTTTAATTTGTTTTGTTATTTCTTTGAGTAGTGATCAAAGAATCTTTATCTGTTTTGTCCTAGTCTTAATAGTTTCATTTAAATTCACTAGAAGTACATTTTTTTGTTATAGAAAGCAACAAAAATATGAACATGAAAATAAGTACGATTGGATAACAGTTCATTCTAAAATGAATGGACTAACTTATCTTTTTTTAAAAATCCTAAATCTTAAGGACAAAAATAGTAGGTGACATTTATGTTCTGGTTTAGTATTCTCGAGAACAAAATCATGTTTATAAATTGCTAAAACAATTAAAATGACATTTTGTTAAAATCTGGACATTTGAAGTTTATTTTCCTTCTTTCCTCCCACACCATGTGCAATAAATGATTATGTTGATCTTCCCCAATCTTGTCCCTTTACAGATGTGTTTATCCACAATTTGAATGAGTCTCTGCCTATAAAGCCAATGTTGTTGGCTGATGGGACTGGTAGTCCAATGGAACTGATGGAATCTTTTGGGAAGATTTGAATTGTAGCCTTCCTATGTAGAGAAAGCTACAACGTAAATGTGTTGTTTAGCTGGATGAATTAAAATGTTTAATATGCAATTGAACTTTTCTACTTTGTAAAGATGTACAAATGCCATCCTATTTGTACCCTGTGACATTAGTCATCTGCTGAAAATAATCAGTTCTCTTTTCTTGATATCTAATATTAGGGACTTAAGTGATATTAGATATGCTGCAATTCCTTTATGGCGGATATGGCAGACTCTCAGATTATTAGTTCTATGAACTACTAATCCATGACACTCTGTAAAGTGAAAGCTAAAACTTGCTTCCCTTTCCTTGCCAGCTTTCATTTGGAGTCGTGATTTTTATAGTGGGACAGCATAGTTGCTTTGCTTACTATTATGCTAGTGTGCTTAAGGGCCCATGGGGAAAGCATACAATCTTATTGCTATTTCCTGCTCTTTTTAAAATCTAAAATGAAAATAAGCAAGAGTTATATGAACTTCTTTTAACTGTGGGTGTTCCTTTTCCTTGCTTTCTTAGTCTGATATTACTTTCCAATTTAGAAATGACTTCTTTGGAATTTGAAGAAAATTGTGTCTAGTTTGCATAGGGAAGAAGTTACTAGTCATGAATATCTTTGGAAATATGGCTTCTCCCAGAACATCTTTGATAATAGTAACTTCTGAAGTTGAGCTAAAAGCTTAAGGTTTTTTTTTAGTATAGTGTTTTTCAAATTTTGATTTCTTTCATTTGGGGTTAATTTAACTCTTGATAGATCAGTTGTGCAAATTGACCGTTTCTTAATTACATTTACACATACACTTGTAGTCTTTCCCTGCTTTATTTATTGTTAGAAATTTCCTATTTTATTCTATTTTTCAGAGAACACAGATAATATAATTAAAAACAGAGAGAGATAATCCCTACCCTCAGTTTTACTAATTAAAAGGAAAATAAACAGGACCCGTGAAGGGGTGTTTTGGGGAGGAAAGCAGCTATATCCTTCAAGGACTAAGTAATAAACCAGCATTTAAATCATGTCAGCTAGGTTGCTGCTATTCAACGTCATTATTTTTTAAGATTCTGATTCTGAAACTTGATTTGGAAACTGATTCTATTAATCTGTCTTCAATTCCTATAGAATTAATCTTTCCACCCATACTCACATACACTGTAGTTTTTCCCTTAAAACAGGAAGTAAAGCTTTGCTTTATAAATGAAATAACCTAAATCTCTCAAATGATCAGTCTACAACAGTGTTTCTCATTCGCAGCTACTTGATAATGTGTGGGATCCTTATTTCAAAGTAGCTGTGAACCACACTATTAATAGAGTACCAAGGAGGTATATAAAAGGTTAAATCATGGCCACTGGACCAAAATGTGTTAATCGGAGACATTTTGTTACACATTGAAGCAACTTCATGATTCAAAAAAAAATAAAAAAAATAAATAGGCAGAAAGTCAGAGAGTCGTTGGAATGTACCAACTTCAAGGCTTTCTCCCCAAACTGTATTGCAATATGTCAGTGAAGACTCAATCATGCACACAAAAGTATTTAAAAGGTTAAATCATGGCAACTGTACCCAAATTGAGTTTTTATTGATATATTGAAATACATTGTGGGGAGAAACCCCTGAAGTTGGTATGGCAAGAGTTGGTATATTCCAAAGACTTTCTGACTCTCTGCCTATCTGTTTTTTTTTTTATTATTTTGACTGAAGAAGTTGCTTCAATGAGCAACAAAATGTCTCAGATTAACAAATTTTGGTCCAGTTGCCACCTTTTAGATACTTTTGGCCTGAATGATTTGAGTCTTCATTGACATATCAAGTAAATTTCAATCTCTTCCTGTAACCTTGGCTGGGAATTTCCCTCACTAAATCATCTATTGGTGAGCACTTCCAATTTCATTGGAATCTATTTGTAACACATATATACATATAGCTTTCTAAAACATTGTGCTAAATCTTATATTTTTAATCTAGTAATATTAAAAGTCGATAACTTACTTATAAGATCTGTCATTTATTTGTTTAGTTTTTACAGACATGGGCTTTTTTTAAAGATTGGCACACCAAACATGCATTTGATTTGTGAAAGTTAGCAAATTAGTAAATATGATAAATGTGCTATAAGGATTTCTGTTTTGCTAAGTACCGTAATTCTTTGTGCACACTGTACAGATTTCCTTAAATAAACAGATACTTAACAAGACAGTTCTGTATTATTGCATTCAACTTTTATGCAAAACTGTTGCAAATAGTTAAGCGTTTGATTTAGCTGAGAAGAACTTGGTTCCCTATTCCCCAGCTGAATTATTTAATTTACCCTTGGGTTTGCATTTAATGGCAGGAATATGTTAATATAGATTTCACAATAAATAAAATAATGCCTTGACAACTTGAATCTCCTCCTTTCCTCTCTTGCCTCTTCCTTCCACACAGTCCCATCTTGCAGACACAGCAACTTAGGAAAATCAACTAGTAATCAAATAGTCAGAAATCTATTTTCATACATGTAGAATGCTACATTTTTTTTGATTGGCTGATGAAGGATTAGAGACAGGGATGAAAGACACTGTGATGCCCAATCATATGAAAAAATAATCTAGTAAATATTGAATCTTAGAAAGACTGCAGAAAGTTTTTAAAAAGGGATCAGATAGTCATGGACAACTACATGGCACAAAAAAGCATTGTTCTGTTTTTCTGTATTATTCCATATCTGCTTCTTAGCACTAATTATTCAGCATGTTGGAAAGTAAAACTTCCAGACTGAGAACCTTGAATAGCAGTGTAATCTGAATCTCTCACAGCTACTCCAGTGGTCTTTACATAAACACTGCCATTCACCCAATAATATAGTGACTATGATGATCACCTATCCATTTTTTATTTTTGGTGGAACATAATGTTGAATTATTTAAAAAATGGGTTATTTAAAAGTTAGTCGACTTTGGTACCATTAAACACAAACGCACACACACACAGAAAGTTAAAAATAAAAAATGTATTGTATACCTTTGATAAAGGGAGGTAAATTTTAAAGTCCCTTTGAGAATACACACAAACACACACAAACGTATGTATGAATGTATATATACATACATACACACACACATACACAGTATATATGAATAAATATATATTCATTCATTTTTAAAGCTCCTTTGAATGAATGAGTGTGTGTGTGTGTGTTTGTGTTGTATATTCATTCATGCATTCATCCTCAAAAGGACTTTAAAAATTAGCTCCGTTTATAAAAGGTTCACACTGCATTTTTTATTTTTAACTTTCACACTTATGATGTTACATGAACCTGAGTTGCTCATTGTACTTATTAAAGCACTGCCGAATTTATAATGCCGTGTTTGTTTATATATTTCTCCAGTGCAGAAGCAACCTTTCTCAAATCTGTCCCTTTGCAGGCATTGTTTCCATGTAAAGCAGACTCTAAAATGCTCTTAGGTATTCTTTCACCTTTATTTTTCCTTACTGATTTCCTGAGCTCTGCTTTCACCTCCCCCAACAACCTTCACAGCAGCAGATGATGGTGTATTGGATTAACCTCCCTTGCAGCTGCATTAGATCCCAATCGATTTATTGACTCTGTCAGAGGAGCTAGTACAATAATTGTTACAACAGCAGAATGGAAACCAAGAACATGGCCACATAAAAAAAATAAAAGTGTTGTTTTTTTCCTTCATCTTCTTTTTTCTTATTCCACAGCTTTTGTTTTGTCTACACAACAAAGAGTGTTTTGCTTTTGTTTATGAGCTCCTCCTGCATTATTAATTGCAACAGTTAAGAGGGTCCATGACATATCTGTTACGATACTGGAAAGGCCCAATTACATCATAGTAGCTTGGTTTGGCATAATTTGGAAGACCCTGCCCTTCTTTGATGGTTGTTAAATGGTATCATTAAGTTACATTTCCTTGTCTGACACAACCCATCTGTGTGATCAGCCCTGGATGTAAAGAAAATGAACCCGATCAAACGTGACGCCCTAGAACTGCATATTATGAAATGAAAAATGCTGTACAATTGGGATTCTGCTATTAGTTCATACTGTTAACTTCCATGCTTAAAGTTCATTCATACAATGAATTCTTTTTAGAAGGAAAAAGAAATCAGCTTTTTTAGTCTGCTTCAGAATAAATTGCTAAGCTAACTGTGAAACTTTCATGTTTCATCATAAGGACAAAGGTCAAAATACCCATTTTCCTGGCAAGCAGAAACCACAAGTGTAGTTATAGCCTAACAACTAATCTTATGAAAACACTGTTGTGGCAGCCATATTTATTATTTTTGAACAATTCCAAAGCATTTATCTTCACTGAATAAGGAGTCACATTACTCAAGTAGTTGTTTAGGGCCGAAAGTAAATTTGGAAGTATAGTATGCCATCTCTCGATTGCAAGAGATGAAGACAGCAAAATTCTAAAGAAATTGTGTGTACCTAAACTTCATTTAACTATACAGTTAGGTACTTACATTGCATGATCTTAATGGGGCTCAAATTAATTAAATTCTTTGATTAGTACTCTGTGCCTTCTAACTTGAAATCACTTTCTTGTGTTCAAGTCTTCATTATTAAATAAAAGTGAAATACGTGGAGGTGACCAATTAATGGGACTGTGATAAGTCCCACTCGATCAGGTTCAGGTCACTTCTTACCAGCTGGTGTGTGTAATGAGCTGGAGTGATAATAAAATCTTATATTTCAAATTTCAGTTACAAAACTATAAAATACAGCATTTGGTTTCAATAATGTGAAGTACAGTCAATGCTGTTAGATAAGCTCCCCATTGGGAGAGCAAGTGCATTCAGAGAAGCGTTTTGAGAATTGTGTTGGAGAACACACAAACCAGCATACAGAGACACTGCAATTTAAATAGGCTTTTACTTTCATGGAAATAGAGGTATCAGAGTCCATCAAACAGTCCAAGTCATACACGGATAAAGCAGTCAGTTATCAATGTCTTTCAGGTAAGGGATAATCCAAATAACATAGTCCATAAACATACAAATAATCTGGTACTCAAAGTTTGCTAGCAGTTGCAAAACTTACAATAGCTCACGGCACTTTCTAACAGCCAGCTTCCAAAACACTCAGATCAGATCAACCCAGCATCTAGCAAACAGAGAGTTAACAGTCATTCTAGCTCCCTCTTATGGCCGATTGAGGGAAAACAGCAACCAATCACATTTTACAGTATGATTTAAGGAAACAGGTGTTTCTTTAAATATATAAATCATGTAACATTGTTACATGATTTATATATTGCCAACCCAACCGTTAGATTATATTCCTAACACTGAATTAATATTCCATTTGTTGATTTTCAAAGATCCACATATTGACAAGATACAGATCTCAGTAATAAAATTATTAAACTCTTGACTAATATGCTACATATTAGCACAAAGCACATAATTAGAATCTGATTTTAAATAAAATGTTGAAGCTGTAATGGAATGTAAAGAAATATATTGTGTTTTAGAACAGTTGATAGTTAACAACTTGTATTATAATACTAAGTCAATTATAAATTAAAATAATTTTAATTCCACTCTAGAACAAAAATCTTTCCATCTTGTCCAAGGAAATTCCAGCCAGAATACCATATTTGAAATAAGTGACAATGGGTTAATTTTCTGTTGCCAATTCTATTCAGATCAAAAACTCACTGCATTTTAGTGTGAGACATATATACATAAATATAAATATAGATATCTCTGAAAACTTTTCATATTACTGCTGTCTAGACAAAATTAAATAGGTTGGGAATGTTGGACCCAGAAATCATAAAATGTTTGGACTAATCACATGGCCTTCATCCAGTTAGAAGCAGTGAAATAAACTACAAGTTAATTTTATGCTCAAATGGAAATATACTGTAAATAAAGCAAAAAGTAATTTTTATGCTTAAAGGGAATCCCTACCCACAAAATAATCTTTTGGTTATTTACAAAATTAACCTAAACATGATGCAAATGCTTTTGTTCAAAGTAAGAAATAGGATGAAATGTATTTAACTTAATCCCAAACTGAAAATGGAAACGCTCTCATTGTGCTCATTATTAAAAAAAACATCAGAAGCATTTATTATACAACAACCACAAAACCCCAGAGGTCATAAATATCTCCTATCAAAAAGCCTTCACAAAATACAGTGGTAGTTACAAGTTTATGAACTTTTTAAAATTTGCAGGTTTCTGCATAACTATGACCTAAAAGCATAATTTGTTTTCCAACAAATTTTAAAACTAGATGAAGAAGCTCACATAAGTCAAAAACGCTAGACTTGTTCATTCATTTATTGAAGAAAAAGACAGGTCGTATTTATGCAGAAATATTGAAAACTCAAATGAGTTCACAAACTTTCAAGCACCACTGCACATATTGTTTTGTTATATAGGAACAATAAAGGGAACCCTTTTTCCAGGCTCCTTGTACATTCAATATAGTCCTGTGTCATAAAAGTATTTCATATAATTATGAGATTTGATTTTTATATTAGCATTGTTTGTTTTAATTCATTTTAGAAGTATCAGCCATGACAATCCAGATTGCCATAATTGTACATGGATGGCAACTGCATTAACACTTTCGTGGTGTTATTTTATTTCCAGCTGATACTTGGCTTTCATGACAACTTTTGCTGCATTGACATATTTTGAAGACTTTCTGGGAATACATAGCTATTGGGGGCAGGCAAGACTTGGCAGGATTACAAATGCAAGAAGTGTTAAAAACGGTGTCATTCATGTATTTAGCAGTCTAACACTATCTGCTGAACTTTCATGGTTTTTTTTTTTTTAATAGTCCACATTTTCATCAATCAAGATGTTCAAGAAAAAAAAGACAAAAATGAGATAAAACAAGTAGACGATATAGAACAAAGGTCACAAACCAGTGGTCCTTGAGAAAATTTTGGTGGTCCGTAGAAAAATTATTTGCATTTTTATATTGCACTAAATACTATTTATCTTTTTAAAAAATTCATGTTAGTAGTCTGTGGAATTTAAAATTATGAATTTAGTGGTCCTTGAGGTCCGAAAGGTTGGCAACTGATATAGAATGTTCATAAACCCAACTATTGTGATTTGAATTCCTTATTGATATATGAATTTCTTCATAGAACCATTTAGTATTGTCAATTTAAAAAAAAAGATTTTGGAAATACGTTGCATGAAGAATATTTCACTATTTGGGACTGTGGCATCATTTTTCCATAGTTTTTTTTCCCCTCTTGTTGTTTGTTTATAAAGAAAACATTTTATCAAACAGACCTATTTTATTCCCCTTAAGGCCGTCACATCATGCTTTTTCTCAAGCTCTTTTAGTACAACATACTTTTTCATTTTTTAAAAACTACGATGATGCCTGAATGCTGTATCTTTGCAAAATGTATTCATTAAAGAAGATTCACTTGAAATCACTTGTTCATGAAGTGACGATAATAGGAAAAGAGAATAGTGAAGCCATTTATAGAGCATGCAAAAGTTTGTTACATACATATCGCTGCATATTGAAACAAAGGTAAGGTAAATCATGATTTCTACTATATTCTGCTTGAAACTGGTTGTACACATGTATTCAGAGACATCCTGGACAAGCTTCCGAAGCAGTTATCCAAGTCTATAAAAAAGATGCAGTTTCTTTAATGATTCAATAATTTTTTGTGTGGATTGCAGTATTTTTTAGAATGCATTTTAAAGGATTTGCATAGTCCTAACCTCCATGTTCACACTTTTTAGCAGCAGCAGGCAAGTCTTTCACACTGACCTGACTGCAGTTTAAAATTTATTTTTGTCCATGCAGTTCCGGGCCACAAAAATGGCTTTGAGACTTATCTCTAAAATATTCCTTAGTTGTACTTTAAAAATGAAATGTGCGATGGAACTTGTAGTTGCATCTGGTTAGTTTCTGTTTCTGCTTTTTCATAATTGTACCATTCTCACCAGATAGTATTAAGCAGGGCCGTCATATGAAATCTTTTAGTCTAAGGGACACAGGTCCAAGTATATGGCAGTATTTATTTACTTGAACTTGAAGAAGAGATATATTTACTATCACTTCCAATTAAATGTACGTTGCTTTGCATCAATATTGTCATGGGAATGATGCCATCCCCTTCCTTCTTTGAAGGTGATACTCTTATTCTGCCACTTTCAAAAGTGCTGATTGTAACAGAATGCTAGCTTTCTGCAGCGATGGATACTTTGAGAATTGCTTTCTGTTTTTGGCTAATATATTCAACTCTGCCAAGTCCAACAAGTGGGTGAGATACCAGGTGGGGGGGAAGGAACTAACCCCCCCCCAAAAAAAACAACCCTCTGGAGACAATATATTTGAATGTATTAATTGTATTTAGCAATCATTTAGAAAAGAACACATCATTTTATATCTGTTATTCATAGTATATATAATAAGATATCTGTTTTAATTTATTTGTTTCTGGAGCTGGGCTATGATTCACCTTGAACAAAATTACAAGTACAGAATTGAGAATGGCTATATTAAGACGTTTGTAAAATGGGGGAAAGTCAAATGAACAAAAAAAATAAAAATATATGCTGGCAGTTAGATTAGATTATGTTCCATTATAACAACAATGCATTAAATATAATGCCATATGTAAAAAGAAAAAGAGAAGATAGTCTAGCCTAGAGTCTCCTTTCCTCTCTTCTTCAGTTATGAGAAAACTGAATGCTCCAGCTTCAAACTTGTGCCTTTGGGTCTCAGATGGCTGAGAAAGGACTGTAGGCTGTAACTGCAGAACATTCCTTTTGTGAGCCCTGGAAACAGCGCAAGCTAGCACAAGAGGAGTTTGGGGGGGGGGGGATCGCATGTAAATGAAGAATAGCTGTAGGCTCCCGGGGAAAATTGTATGCAGTTTATATCTCAACTTATGAATGTGTTCCAATGGAACTGGGATGCAAAGTATTGCTGGATTCAGCAGAAAACTATTTCACTCAAAATACAGTCGGGTTGCAACATGGTCTTAACCAGATAAAGAAAAAAAGAGTTCACTCTGTAGCCCAAATGTTCAGAAAGGCACACAGGTAGAGATTTCACCACCCCCTTCATTCCTGTGTAAATATCTAGATGACAATACAAACTACAACTTAAACTGCAACCTAAGATTTAGAATGTGTTCTTTATCACTAGTATGCCACATTTTGTATTTGTATTTGTATTTATTAGTTTTGTATGCCGCCCACTCTCGGAAGACTCCGGGCAGCTTACAATAAAAAGGGAGGGGGGATATATAAAAAAGAAAATAAATAAATAAACAGTTAAAAATTTCAACAACATCCACAACTTAGAATGGGGCTGGACAATTCAACAGCCCCAGGCCTGCTGGAACAGCCAGGTCTTTGTCGCTTTACCGAAGGCTGGAAGGGTAGTAAGGGTCCGGATCGCAACGGGGAGATCGTTCCAGAGGGCCGGAGCAGCTACAGAGAAGGCCCTTCCCCGGGGGGTCGCCAGTCGACACTGACCGGCCGATGGAATCCGGAGGAGGCCTAGTCTGTGCGATCTAATCGGTCTGTGGGAGGTAATTGGCAGGAGGCGGTCTCTCAGGTAGCTAGGTCCGATGCCATGTAGAGCTTTAAAAGTAACGACTAGCACTTTGAAGCGTGTTCGGAGACCAATAGGAAGCCAGTGCAGCTCACGGAGGATAGGTGTTACGTGGGTGTACCTAGGTGCACCCACAATTGCTTGCACGGCTGCATTCTGGACTAACTGAAGTCTTTGAACATTCTTCAAGGGCAGCCCCATGTAGAGCGTGTTACAGTAATTTTAGTTTGAATCAATGTTTTATTACTATGAAAATTACAATATTTTAAATGAGCATTTTTGCCTAGGACTCTTTTCAAGTCCAAGATTCATAAATGCAGGCTTATAGCAGGTACTGTCAAAGGATGTTAGTTTTCTATCTTCCTTTTCCCTCTGTACATTATGAATGGTCGATCAGGATACATATTTAATAGTGTCTTCTATTTTTGTGGATCCTTTTGTCCAGTGGTGGGTTTCAAATTTTTTTAGAACCTCTTCTGTAGGTGTGGCCTGCTTTGTGGGAGTGGCTTGCTGGCCATGTGACCAGGTGGGGGTGGCTTGGCAATCATGTGACTGGGTGGGCATGGCCAACTTGTAAAATGTGAAACTCACTTAATAACGCTCTTGCTTAGCAACCAAAATGTTGGCTCAGAAACTCTGGCATTTGAAGCACACAAGTCTTAAAGATATCAAGTTACAAGATCCTTGCACCTCTAACCCTTTAGAAAAAAAAACCCCAGGGGTGTTCCAACTTGACGGCTTTAAGTCTTGTGGACTTCAACTCCCAAAATTCCTCCTCCAGTCATGTTGGCTCAGGAACTCTGGCATTGAAGTGTGCAAGTCTTAAAGCTGTCAAGGTACAAGACCCTTACACCCCTAACCCTTTAGAAAAAAAAACCCAAGGGTGTTCAAACTTGACAGCTTTAAGACTTTAAGGTTTAGATAGGACTCTTAGAGGCGGGCAGGGTGATTGATGAGCCAGCCAATCAGTGAGTGGTGGGTGGCACAAGCATGGAGCGGATGGGCGGGGGGAGGGAGCTGAACCGGTTCTAAACAGCACGTAGATTTGTGGAACCTCTTCTATAGAAGAGGTTAAAACTGGCAGGAACCCACCCCTGCTTTTGTCTCATTCGGAGGAAGACGACATATGTAGCTTTTCATCAAACAGAAGAATGGATCCACAAAGCCACAGTACTAGCACTTTTTCTCCCTTCCAATTTAATGGAAATTCTGGTTAGTTTACCATGCATCAAATCCATGTAAACTTTCCAATGGAGAAACCAATACAGATATTTAAAACTTGCATTGAATAGACTGTAATTTAAATTAAGGATACTAGTCTGGGGATTTGTAATGCTAATATCTAATATGAACAGGAAACAATCCATTTATATGTGTGTTTTTAGAATAGTGAAGGAATTATATTACTGTAGGGAAATTTTATGCCTGGTATTAAAATATAGGATGCAAAACTTTGGAAGTCTCTAAAAGACTGAATCTATCTTTCCACTTAATCTTCTTGCTGTACTTCAGTTCTCAAGTAACTTTTATTTCACAGGCTTACTTTAATGGGTACAATCTATTTTTTTTTCATGAAAAAGCAGGAAATAAGCTGCCTTCCCTGGGAAAAAAAGATTTACAAAATGTAATCATTGTTGAGATATTCCCTTTGAACTGGCTTGTCTGCAGGGGTGTCTGGCTTCCAATCTTCCCATTTCTTTAGAACACCCTTACTAGTTCTTCGAGTAGATCAGGTACACTGGTGGTTCGCTGCTTTGATGTCTTGAATGAATGAAAGAAAAGCATAATAAAAGAGAGCTGTTGATCAAGCATAAAATACTCTTTAAGCCGACAGAATGGCAGAGTTAACACATCCCTAAGCTGCTTTTATTTTTTCTCTCTTTTTCCCCCTTCACATTTTCCTGTGCTTTGTGTACAGTGGGGGTTTGTACTTTTTTAAAACCCTCTGATCTATGTACTATGCTCCCCTCTTATAATAACATGAGAATGGGATTGTTTCTTTCTCTTGTTTGCTTCACTACTTTCCCTTTTCTTTGTATACTTCCTTCCTCTCCATTAGCAAAGTCTAAATTTGTGTCTGGCTTTGAATGTGTGTGACCTTGAAAGTTGAGGATGTTAATTTGAAACAAATGGGATAATAAATAAAACTTTTAATTACTGTATTCAGGAAGATGACTTTTTTCCTTCAAAGACATTACAAAAATAAGAACATTAAAATCTCTTTCTTTTAAAAATAAAATATACCATCAAATTTTTCCCCTTGGAAGCAGAAGCAGGTGAAACTTATTTTTTAAATAGATCTCATTTAGATCGTGTATTCTTATCCTTAATGTATGAATCATACTCAAAGTGGCAATCTGTCTTGCTTGCTTGGATTACATTTAAAGGTTTCTCGCTGATTATTTTGTGTTATATTACTCTCATGCTACTTGTGGCTACATTACTGTTAAATCACCCTCTGAACTAAGTCTTCTGTTTTCAGGAATAAGGAATTCATTCTTTTGAATTATATTTTGTACGTGGCAAACTTTTTGGATTAGTTCTAGTTCTGCTTAAGCCTAGAACCCACAGAAATAATTGTTATAGAAGAAGTTTTACAAAAGGGTTTCAATATGCCTAAGAGAAAGAAAATCAAAATATTTTTTTTAAATTCTGCAGTTCAACCTAAACTAGCTATAACTGAAAACTGTTTCTTAATTCACAGAAGAATACAGTTCAATACTAATTTATTAAAAGTACTATGAGCTAAAATAATTCTCTTTATTTTTGTTTGCTTGCTTGCTTGCTTTAGTATAACATTGAATAAATGTTTATATGTTGATGCCATTCCTTTCTATATTCATACTTGTCCCATTATTACTTATGTTTCTTTCCCTCTTTTTTTCTGGATTGAAAACAAAATATCCTATTGATAGGCACCTAGGAAAGGAAGAAGCTGTATGCTTCCATCTCAAATAGTCAGCATTGGCATATTTTGCTTTACATAGAGAAGAAGGGGCAAAAATATTGACTCTGCTGCTACCGAATCAAATATACCTACAAAGCTCACAACTAGGATGTGAAGAAGATAAAGTTGCTTTTTTTCACAGTTGCCCTGTAGCAAATTGTACTTAAGACAATGCTTTCCTTGAGTCTGAAAATAATATGTAGCCATCAGAGGTGATAGATAATGATAGCTTGATTCTCCATCATTATTTTCCCCTTGAAAAATATCCAGATTGATGACCATCACCGTATGCAACTGCCACACATTTCATTTAAATCGGTAAAATAAATCAGTAAAGTAAATATTGTATTATACTGTAATATACAATGTAATATACAGCTTATTTTCCCCCTCCTCATAATTCAAAACAACACTATAGTTTTTCATCATGCAGAACCAGCTCTAGTTTTTCTGTATTATAATTGCTCAGTTTTGTGTCCTTTTCAAGTCCACAGGGTATTTTTAAATAGAATTATTAAAAGTATGAACAATGTTACAAGTTTTCAAACCTCTATGTAACTTGCCTTTTATCAATTTTTTTCTAACATTTTTATACCCCGTTTTTCATAATTTCAAATTTTTCATTAATCATTTTATTATTTATTACTATTTTACCTGGTTTGATAAAATCCTTCCTTTATAATTTATTTTGATAGTTTTTCTGCATCTTAACAGAAAATGATGTATTACTAGGACAGACATTGTTACCTATAATGTCACCATGATGTCCCAATGGCAGTATTGGGACTAAACCTAGTAATACCATTGGAATTTTGTTTTAATTGTTCTACTGTTTCAATCTTTGTTAGCTATTCAGCATCTCATTTAACTCCATTATGCATCCAAGATTCAGATTATGTAGAAGAAAATAAAGTGTACAATACAAAACCCGATATAGTATACATAATAAAAATGTATTCTGGGTTAGTAGGCTTTGCTGTCAACAACACACAAAGGCTACAGGCTACAAATACAACTTTGCTATAGCAAGAATTATCTTGGGATCTTTATCTGCCAAAAAAAAAAACCCAAAACCCTGCATAGAATTCTGTCTGACTGATAATGTTTTAAGAAGTGGTGTCAGCAGCTCATTACAAATATTTCAATAAAAATTACAATAAAGCAGAACCCGATCCTGTGATTAAAAGATATTCAGCATGTACAAGTGGACAGTTCAAAGATCTATCTGTGTGTGGATATAACCTGCATGTCTGGAGTTGCTTGTGATTTTTCTCTCGTCTTTAAACAGCCTTTTATTGGAGTTCTACAGTCTTTCTGTTAATCTTTTCACTCACAAAAGTCAAAATATTCAAATAAAAATTTAAGGGGGGGGGGTTAAAAGACAAGATTGAAACTCTGAAATGCGAACTTTTACAAGAGAGGCTTGCAACATTTACACATGCTAATGAATTACTTACTTATTATAAATAAATTATTTGATAAATCAGCTATTTCATTTGTTTTCATATCATTTTAATGAAAATATATTATTCTTATTTTTTAGACATATTTTATCTTTTCTTCTTACAAGAACTTAAAGCAAAATAAAACAATACAATCAACTTAAACCATGCATGTTCCATTCTGCAATAGGATGGAGTTGTCTGCTCCCTAGTGATAGTTTGGTGGGGAAGGTATTGCTTGTGTTTTCACCCTTCTTCATGATTGATTGATTGATTAATTGATTTTATATGCACCCATATACTCTTGGTGAATCTTTTTTATTTATTTTTAATTGTTACTTTAATCCTATTAAGTAAGCTGAATCAAGGTCTTCTGTACCTGAGATGGCCAATTAATAAATTAAAAATATATAATATCAAGGGAAAATGTATGGGGGAAAAACCTGGGTCACAAATATGTGACCACCTAGCTGGTTTCCATTCTTAGCAACCTTTCCTGATGTGTTGCATCTGAGCTCCTTTTGGCTCACTTTTGGAACCCAGTATCCATTCAAGTTTAAGATCTACATTCCAAAAAGTCACAAATTAAAATGTCACCTCAGACATGGATTAACCCAATGGCCTTTGGCTAACTAGCATGTCTCAAGGTTTGCTTCCTACAGCAATACGGGGATAATAGAGATAAATATAAAAATGATGTTACTTCAGCAGCATAGTCTTCATAAAGTTTTTGAATCATTTGCGCTAGAAAAAATGTACAATAAGCTTATTTCTTTGTTTATTTTATAATATTACTAACCCATCCAAAAGAGTTCTGACAGCATGAAGCATCAGGTCAAAGGGGAAAAAGCATAATAATAAATGGTTAGATTCAGAATTAGTATTAAATCAAAATCAGTTCTTGAAGGCTCATTTGAAATAGGATATATTTAATGTTTGGAATTACAGCAAGGTGGTAGAATATATGTACTTTGGGGAGGAGGACATTCCAGAAAATGGGGACTCTTACAGAGAAGCCCTGGTATCCATATTTGGGGACACTCACAAATAGGTCTGGGTTGTAGGGAGCCCTCTCTAAATGATCAGTTCAGAGAGCAAATTCATTTCTGAACAAGACATTGTCTGAAAGTTTACTAGAATCTATGCAGTAATTTTAATATAGGTGTAATTCTACATGGATGGAGTCAATACATGGATACAATAAATGTATCCATTTCAACCTATCTTACATCACACTGCCTACATCAGTACTCCAATATTGCAGCACAATGGACACAATGGAGAAATGTATAAATCTTTGTGACTGTGAGCTATAGTTAACATCTATTTTTCAGTCTAATCCGCTTTTCAGCATGATTTGATGGAGGAAAATATGGAGAGAGTAAAAAAAACCAGTATACCACTAAGATATTTTGAAGAAAGAATGCAATATAAATATAATAAACTCTCAGAGGTCTCTTTATAACTATTTAAAAAATAATAATAAAATACATGTATTAATGTCCCTAAATAACTCATTTTGCTTTGAGAAGGAAGTCAATGTGTCACACCCAGTTCTGGATTTCATATTAACTTCCACAATATTTATTTTTGCTCTTAAACATTTTAAATGATTGTGTTTGGAAAAATAACCCCCCAAAAATTCCTCTTTCCCCACAGTTTTTTTTCCTAACAACACCTTTTTAAAATGTACTAAAAAATTTTGGGGGGGGGGGCAGAGTTTTATTGGATGTTTAACCAAATAGCAAAAGGTGGTGATAGTAAATATGATTTTAATTATCTTTTGAAATATTTTCTATGCTGATAGCACAGCCAAAACTTGCAAGAAAAATAGGTATTTTCTTAATACATTTTAATAGGTGATCTTAAACTTTATTTGTATTTCTTTACTTTATAGAAGTTTCCTTTCCCATCAGCATTAGATATAAGCTGACATTCTCCAAGTAATGGCACTGCCATTTCAGGCTTTCTGCATAGGATTCAGTCCAAAAGATATTGTTTATGGTTCATAAAATCTTACAACTGTGACCATTTTAGGATACTGGCAGTACTGTATAGGGTCTCAACTTTCATTGTGCTGTAAATTAAGGGGGGGTATGCTAATACTCCTTAGAGGACATTAAAACAGAGCTCAGCAATGGTTAAATGGAATTTTATAAGTGCATTCAGTGAAGAACTGTTTTGCATTACATGAGTTGAATACCTTAGAGATGACACACATCTGCAGGCACTTTATTAAATCCTTAGTCAGCACTTTTGAACATGATGAGATTACTTCTTCATTTGACTGGAGAAAGAAAAGCTAAGATCTTGTACTGGGCTGCAGAATTCTTTTTGATGTTTCACCTTGAACATTTGGGAAAGGGCAGTGAAATCCATTTTATGGACTTCACAGAATTGCAAGAGCTCTGGGTACAGGCAGACAAAATGTCTGCGTGCCAGCTCAGGCAGCATCCTGGGAGTATCCGATACAAAAGGGTTTCTAAGAGCAGGTATAAATCTGGGCAGTTCCTGATAGCTTATAAAAACAGATTAAAAGTAATATAGTGGCATTTTTTTTTTAAAAAAAGAACTTTGATTGCAGCTGTATAACGTACCCAAACAGTGGGAAATTTCATGGAATATAAATGTAGATCTCTTGGCACACCACAAGCACCCACCGTTAAACTTTGCTTCTCTAACAATGAAAGTTTATCAAAAAGGATTGTTCGCTTTTGAAACAGGCATGTAAACTTTTGGTCCAAAAGGAAAGTGAGTGGGGGGAAAATCCCCAAAAGAATAAGAGAACACTACAGAAATACTACTTTGATTAATTATTAATTAATTTGTTGCTATTAGCTTGAGAGAGGTTGTTAAAGATACGTAGGTTGAACCTAATAAAAGCATGTGAGCATGTATGACATTGTGACATTTCCAGAAGCCTGTGTGTAATTGGGTTGTCATAATTGGGTTGTGACCAAGCAGTCCTGCCATCTGGTTTGATCCACAAAGAGTTAACGTTGTTCCCCCTGTTGTCTCAGGTGTGATTGGTGCCTGCAAGGTGTCACGTTGACACCTTCAGTGCTGGGCGACTCTGTGCCTATATTGACATGTTGCTTGCCAAGAACACAATAGCACTCTGTCTGCAAATCTCCGCTAAAAATCATCTTTCAAAAAAAAAAGAAAGAGAGAGAGAGAAAGTTTGAAAGCCTTAAGGCTTCGACAAAGGCACAAAGAGCTGCAGTGCGCCGGCTCAAAACTCCCAAGTCAGCAACTTCTATTGATTAAAAACTAACCTTTAAAGTAACTCTCGGAGTGTGTGGTTAGCATTTAAATTTAAACATGTCACGAGTTGATTTGTGTTACTGAATACCAACTCTGAAGGAGCTATATTCACATCAGGGCTTTCTCCTCCTCCTCCTCTTCCTCCTCCTCCTCCCCCAATTCCCTGAAGCAGCTAAGTATTTCATGAAGTGTCAGTGGGGCAAACGAGAGAGAGAAAGGTGTTTATAGGGAGACCGTTCAATTGGCATGAGCCTTCTAAGTTTTCTTTCCCATGTAAATAGTCAACTCCTCCCCTAAACCCTCTCCCCCCCCTCCCCGCCAAAGGAAAGTGTGGGGAGTGCAACACAATAATTAGCCCTTTGTCTAACTTTCCCAAGTGCCAGAGAGGCCGATTAATTAAATATACAACAGCATTGGGTTTTGGAGTGGGGGTCTTGCTTTCTGGGTAGGTCATAAATTAGGCTGAATAAATACTTCAATGTGTTTGCAGTGGGCCTGCTACGTCAGAGCCCCTGGAAGGTTGGTGGGAGGAGAGCCTTGTGTTTCTTGCTAATGATAGTCACGTCTGGGTCTGTCTGGTTGCTCCTAGCAACCAGACATGATGTAACACCAGGATGAACTTGAACTTGGGGACTTGAAAAGGGAACAATAGACCAGAGCAATCAATAAAGCCTATTTCAGTGAAGGATTACAGAGCTGCTCTGGGGTAACCTTGTCTGCAAGGCACACACTGAATAGTAAGATGGGCAAAGAAAGTTTTACCCTCTTTTTTTTTAAGGAGGGCAGAAGCACTGCAGAACTCTTTTTAAAAAAAGTTATGCAGTGAGTAGCAGAGGAGAAAAATGTGGCATGGAAAAGGGCACCTCCTGCTGTCCAAAATGTGGATTGTGTATCACTAAAAAAAAGAGGGGCTATGTATACAGGCTGCCTTCAGCAATAGTGTAAATTAAGTTTAAGTCTTTTACCGCATGTTCCTAAGTGATCCCAGGCATATTGATGTCCAGATTCAGAATCAAATCACTATACTACTAAGTACTCAGACCAAATTTAAGTAGCCCTATCAATTATTTAAAGCTTCTAAAGTAAACATTATATCAGATCCATAATCAAGCCGGATGGCAGGGTTTAGACTCTTGATAGGAAAGTTTGAACTATAGTTTGCCTAACAATTAGAAAGTTGTCCAACTTTTTGCATCTTGATTCTAAACTGGGGCATTGATAGAAATGCCTGTTCTGCTGCAATAAGGCAGTTCTTGCAGGTGGTACAGACACATACTATGGAAACATTTATGTATTGAAACAAACCTTGGGTTTGTTTAGGAAGGACCCTTATGTGAAGATGAAGGTAATTTAAATTAAAATATATTTTTGTACCAAAGTACTTAAGTGTAACATTCTACTGATGGCAACAGCTTAAACCATAATTCATACAGATCATATTTATGAAACTTGGCATTTATTTACTCCTCTTTACTGATTGAATTAATTTTCTCAAAATATGTTCACACTAATCTGGCGGGTAACATCTGCGTCAAAATAATGAATTCAGATTCCTTAGTCACCCAAGGAAATTTTTGTGTAAAAAGTTCCAAAACAAATAGATTTCTATTTAATCTCAGCCAATTTCAATCTGATTTACAAGGAATGCTGTGAAACAATAGCAGATGCAAACATATTAACTTTGTAAATGTCCAGAGAACTAGATAGTAAAGTAAAAAAGGACACTAAAGTATACATATTGACAGAAGCTTCTCTTTCACAGTTAAATATTTTAAATAAAACAATACTTGTTTAACATACCCTCATGACTTTCTGCCAACGCTTAAATCAACCTTTAAGACAGCCATCTTTTCCCATTTTTTGTCATGTACAATTTAAATATAAGCACTTGGTTACTTGGTGGATTCAGTAACAATTTAAAATCAGCTTTCATCTCTAGAAAGTATTATCTCCTTCATAGGAAGCATGAGTATTACATTATTAATAATACATCAGTATAAATTATTGTTGTTCTTAAAATGAAGTGGTACAAGTATAGTGTGTTTTGTGTTTGCGATGTGTCATCATTGTTCAGAAATTCAAGAAATGTAAAATGGGCATTAGGTGAAAAAAAGCTGTGTTAAAGAACAGGGAGGTCTATGTACAGTTGATTATCTTAGACTATAATTCAGTTCAGTCTTACCCACTGGAGTAGAATCTTATAAAATCCTATGTCAGCTATTTGGGGCTTAATGTGGTGAAAAAGACAATTGAAAACTGTAATCATCCAGACCTCTGTTCCAGTAATAAGGCTTCCCCCTTTTCTCCTCCATTTACAATTCCAAATCTGCTTTAAAGAAAAAAGGAATCTGTTTCAGGGTTGGATGCCAGCCTAGTACCATAGACCCATTTGGATGCCATAAGTGAATTCAATGAAATATATGGAAAATGATTTTTCAGAATGCCATTTCCATATAGAGATGCTATCATTGTGTAGACTTGCAACATTAGACTGCTAACCTGACACCAGTGTCAACTTTTAAATACGCATGTTATTTAATAGTTTACATGTTACATTGCTATTCTCCACAAGTGAGCTGTTTCTCAGTCTTGGTCAGAAAGAAAAGAATATTTCTAGGAATGTTCCACTTCTAGAATGCTCTCTGAAGAAAATGTCCTTTGGTTTTTAAACATTTTTCCTGTCAATCAGTGTCGTTCTAAAGGACCAAGACTTCAAAGAAGTTCGAAATCAGCTTTGAATTTGTCTGATGTCAGCTGATGTTTGAAACTGATTCAATTTATTTTTGATTATATGCCAGTTTATTTGAAATCAGAGTAAAACTGTTCCTTCCACCCCCTTTTTGAATCCATGAAGTTCTGCAGAAGTTAACAGTGGTTTATTTTCCCCTTTGGTAAAAAAAAATGTTTTTTCATCATGCCTTTTAGCTCCTGGATTCAAGACAAAATCACATCCTGTTCCTATTTGAAACCATATTTACACTGTTTACAAATTTTACCGTGCCCTTCTTCACTTTGTTTACTGCAACAGCAGGCAGTTATGATTATTGCTATTGGGAAAAGCATTTATTTGCACATTTGCTGGCATGTTACCCTTGTCACTATTGTAGCCAACAAGAGACTTTCAAAAGCAACAGAGTTCTAGCTATTGGTAAGCCACCATTCATCACTTATTTTTTTTCCTATTCTGAAAGATATACTTTAATTAATGTAAATGTGACCAGAACAGCTAGTTCCAAAGTGATGGAAGTCTCAAAATTACAAAATCTCTCTCAAAACTTTCCATGGCCTTATTTTGAAATTTATAATCTCATAATTCATGATGAGATCATTAGATTCTCATTCATGAATTAACATTATCAACATCAGTGCATATCTGAAATAAACCTGTATGTCTTGTAATGAAGCTATTGAGACTACAGCCTATTCTGAACATGTTGGGAATTGTATTTTCTATTATGGCATAATTATTTTTGTTTACTGCAATGGAAAATTGATTTTATCGGACCTTCTTTATTTTTTATCATAAATTTAGTATAGATCAACAACAATTGTTTCTTAATTTAGGACTTGTCTTTCATGTTTTAATTTGAAGCTGAGTTTAAGATGTTTTACACAACTCTGCACCTTTTGCTTCATAGACTTTCAATGCAAAAGGTATAGGTGTAAGCCAGATCACTAAAATAGAAACCTTTATTGTAAAAGAGTTCCTTTTTTCTACAACATTTCATTTATTTATTTTATATTCATTTATTAAATTTGTATGCCACTATCTCCCTACAAGGTGACTGGATGGCTATAGATTAGAATAGCCATTAGCCAAGGCAGAATGGCTGTGCCTTAACATGCTTTTAAATGGATATTAGTCTTGAACTGTTTTAGCAATCAAAGTTTATTATAATTATAGAAAAATAAATGCAATGCCATAGTTAAATCATATTTTTGGTCAAAATGTATCCTAAATAAATGTGAACTTTGATAACACTTACAAGAGCATATAGCAAGAAGCAGTATTCTACTGGTTTGGACCAGTTCGCCCGAACCGGTAGCAGAAATCATGCATGACCCCACCCACAGCTCTATGGCATCCCATTTAGGCTCTTTTTTTAAACCAAAAGTGCATGTGTGCGCTCACATTTGTGAACCGGTATGGAAGGGAAGTCAATACCACCCCTGCATATAGCTGTGTTTAGACTCTGATGAAAAATGTCAAGGAAGTATATATAGTAAGAATTATTAAGTCAATTATGTCAAGCTACAATTGCCAACTTTGTGATGATATTAACAAATTTCTAACAATAGAAAACCACTGCAAAAACTAAGTGTTCTTCTGCTGCTCCCTTGTCCTCTCCCCTTAAGGCCCTTTATCTCTTCTTTTAGCCTTTTTTAATGAGTTGTGGATGTGCATTATTTTAGTACCCATTGTGCTGTCGTACTACATAAGTTCATATTGATATGTCCATTCAATATTGTTCATTTCCCAATTTTCAAGGAATTACACAGATAAATAAGAGACTAAGGGTGCACAGTTTTAATCCGACTTGATCTGTCTCATATTCTAGTACCAAAACAGTGAAATTAATGATTCCCGGTTTTCTTTTTACAGAGTTTCCATCCATCTCAATGAATTTATATTAGAATTCTCTCGCAGATCACTAATTCTGCTTTTCCTTTGTCTTCTTTGCAGTCCTGGTACCTGGGATAAAACTCACAGCTTCCCACCATCCAGCAGACAGACCATCTCTTCCCCGTCCCAACTCTGTAACATGGAAGCAGCCACAAAACAGTGTTGTTACTTCACGTCCATGGAAGGGGAGCAGACAGAGATTGACAACAAACAACTGCTCTTACTCAGAGACGGCAAACATTATGATTGAGCATCAAAGGCCGTAATATTGTGGGGGGAGGAGGGAGTTTGAGGGTTGGGGTTTTGGTTTGGTTTGAGTTTTTTTTTTAAAAAAAGAACACCTTCGTGACCGACGTAATTTCTCATATGGTGCTGGAAATGTTTGAGCTTCATATTTTTGAAGTGTTGCAAGTGGTAGTGTAAGAATTAGGGACATTGGGTAGCAGAGCGAGCCTGCTGGCTATTTACTGACTTGCTATTGTAACCCTTTCCATACAGCACCTAACTGTTTTTTTTACTGATTAATTTCCCATACGAGTGTGAGACTTACTGACAGATCCGAAGAGCTACACATAAATAACTTTATAGTAGCTGAGTTCTTCAGTATGGAGCTTACAAGACAGTCGTGGGGCATGTTTTTTTTCTGTAACATATCAGGATTTTTTTAAAATTTCGCAATCAGCAATTCAATATATGACATGAATCATAAGATGGTTATTGACAGGTTGGTTTTCCACACAAGTGGCAAAGAAATATAAATCATCAACCTACTACAGGTCAAACAAAAAAGAAAAAAAATTAAATGCTGCACTTAACATGAAACATTTTTGACAATTTTCAACAATGACATGAAATTCATATGGAAATGGGGAAGTTGGTCTGTTTTGATAGAAACTGATAGGAATCAATCAAAACAATCGAATTTTGAATTGAGAAAAGTGCAATTTCATTCGATAGCTAAATATCTTTGTAAGATAGAGATTGTTGAAAATTCTATTTTTGTTTTCCAAGTCCTTCCACCCCAGGACTCTAAATTATTGGGGTAAAAAAACAGCCTTGCAAGAAAAAAAAGGGGAGGAGCTATTTTTGATTTTTATGTTTTTTATTGTTAAACTTGTATCCCTTTAAAACTGAAGGAAATTTAAAACGTTCACACACAAAATTTAATGGTGCTTTTACCACAATATGTTATCTTCATTAAATGCTAATTATTTTCTGTTATCAAAGCACATAATTAAAATTAAATCATAATATCTGTTCATTATATAAGCTAAAAGTCAATTATAATAGAGTATGACAATTCTGACAAATCATACATGTTTCCGGCAATATAGGGTATATCACTTCTTAAAATATTTTGACCACAATTTAATGCGGAGCAAGGCATGTTTAAAAAGTAGCTTTAAGCATTTTTTGTAACCTGCATTGGATTGAGGTCCTTAATATAATAAGAGAGATAGCTGTCCAGAAAGTAAAATGCCTCTTGTGTCCCCGAACTGGCTGTTTCTTTTCTTTTCTTTCTGGACTGCAAAGGCATCAGTAGAGAAGCAAAATGTGGATTTATATTTTATGCCAGTTCAAAGTAAGGGCACTTGCTTAAAAAAAAAGTTTGGACCCCAAATGTCCTGTATCTTATGTAAAAAAAAAATGAAAAAAAAAACGGCAAAAAACAGCAAAAAAAATGCAAGTGATTTTTTTTTCCCTATCAGACAGCGGAGCACCCCTTTGCTTTCCATGCAACTTTAAGAAGGTTTCCTATATTATACATATATATACATTCTGGTTGGCAAATCTAGCTAATCAGAGAAAGTCTCTGCATGTTCTAGTGTTAGTAACTAATTTTTATATAGTTAATGTAGGGTAAAGTAGAGTGCATTAAGACACAATATTGTAATCCCTAATCCAGGCACTTGCCTTTAAACTATGTTTGTTCGGCCCTTCAGAAGGGTTTCTACTACTGTCCTATACAATCAAGTAAACTGAATTTCTTGGGAAGACACTTTGCTCCTCATCTTTTCCCTAAAATTATTTTTTTTTGTTTTGTTTTGTTTTCTTGATTTGCACGAAACAAAATAATAATAATAATAATTCCATATCAATGTGCCTTGCCCTGGATAGCGATTATTTGTGGAATTGTTGCACATGTTCCTCTATTGAAAGGGTTATTTTTCGCCACCTAGTCAAGCATTTGGAGACACTTTTTTGTAAATGTGATTTTTATGTCCACCATTGTCAGTTTCAGCATCTTAGAATACAGTAGAATGTTAGTTGTTTCACAGATAGGGGTAGTGTTTTCTTGTCCTGTACGGTCAGTGGCAGTGCTATTCTGAAATCTGTAGATGCTAGAGTATATCAGTATTTTTGATGTGGCTGCATTTTACATTTTTTTTTTGAGTCTTCCTTTTGTTCGTTTTTATTTTTATTTTATTTTTTCCCAGATATATGAAAATATGCAATACCTGCTTATATCATGTAGAAGAAAAGCTTAGCAATTCTTAATTTTTCTTTTAAGTCTTTTTTTTTAATTTGACCAAAGTTAGTGCTGCACTTGAAGCAGCGTGTTTTAGGTGTTTGTCTTTGTACTTTTTTTGTGTGTGATTTTTGAATGCACACGCAGGAAGGGCTCTTCTTAGAGAAGCAGTCAAACTGTGAAGCACTAAGCTGGACCCTGCTTCAAGCAGTTTTCGTTTTTCAATTCTTCCTTTCACAAGCAAGCCTTAAAAAAAAAAACACCTCCCATTTTCTTCAAATCCCACACCCATTTTTATTAGCAGATTGCAATCAAACCACATTCAATAAAAAGTATAAAATGCCCATTTTTATATGCACGTTTTTAAACTTCCAAGTTCTGAAAATTGTTTACTGGTTATTCTCTATTTAAAGAAAAAAATGTTTTGGATTTTCATATATGTCAAATAAGTGGTTGAATAGTCATTTGCTCTGTTGTATTGTGTGATTGTTAGTATTATGGTATCACATCCACTAGCCAGCATCCTTTGCCTTCCCTATAGCACTTAGCAGGGCATTACCTTATTAAGACATATGTGCACTAAAAATAAAAAAATTAGCAGCTTTCAGTGCTTCACAGTGAAGGGGGAAAAAAGCCTAGACAAACATTTTGTCAGAACCTTGCTCTAAGCCAAGGTATTACCAGTAAATTGGTTGTATATACAACAAAATTGCACCCTTTTTTAAAAAAAAGAAACAAAGCAAACTAAGCAATAGTTTGGGCAGTTAGTTGTTTTTAGTAAGCATGTGATAGTCATCGCCAGAAAGAGAGAGAATCAAAGCTGCCCACTCAGAAGCTATGTAATGTGTATGTTGTATAGTTTTATTGATTACACTGATTTATTCTACCCTATTTTATAATGCAGGACTTTTGTAATGTTGTTTAAATAAGGAAAATTTCTGTCAAATTAGCTTAGTGAAATTCTGATTGTTCGTTATAAAGGCAGCATTCATAGAATTGCTTTTTTTTTCCTTTGGGAACTGGATTTAAGTTAAAAACTTTCCTGTTTCCTTTTTTGTATGTATTTAAATACAGGTTTTTTTTCCTTCTCTCAATAGTATAGCATATTCCTATGCTTGAGAAGTATAGGCTACTGAAAAACCATTGTAAATGGACATTACAGATATGCTGTATTTTTGAAGAGGTTTTATCATATTAAGGTGGTAAAGTTAGGGAATTCTGATTGGAATCACACAAAACAAATTGTTTTTAAAGGCTTTAAACATTAGGCATGTGATCAAGGGTGTTTACCAACAGAAGCTGTAAAGCATTAAAGACACTAAATTGACATTTGTTTCATCTTATTGTCATGCAATAACAGCAGTTTGAATCTGTTCAGGTGTGGAGAACAGACTTTTCTTCCTCAAAGCAGAGTGGAGAATATAGATCTGAAAGGAGAATAATTGCATGGGGTGTGCAATTGTCCTTAATAGAAAAATAATCCTGGATCACACACTGCAGAATCAGATTAACATACCCATCACCCAATTCAAAACTGCTTTTTATTCTTTGCACAAACAGCTTTTCTGCCCAATGTCATTCTTTCAAGATGACCAGATGCCCAACACCAACCCTTTTTCCTCCTTATCCCAAATAGAAACAGCAGTTCTTTCCTTGAATTGACTTGACTAACAGAAGTTTTATTCTCTTGATCCCTTTTCCAAAATAGGGCTTAGCTTATTGTCATCCTGCACACTCCCAAGATATTGCATTATGTATTCATTAAAAACCCAATGCAATCTTTCCCAACCTGATGTTCTCCAAGAATGTAGGACTATGGTTCCTGTTATCCCAGGATAGCATAGTCAGTGACCATGTTTGCTCATGAAGATAAGATGTAGAGACAAATGTGGCTGGAAAATCTTGATTTGAGAAGGGCACCAGCCATGGGGGTACCTTTTCTATAAGAGGGTTTCCAGCCTTCTCTTTCAGGTTGACAAGTAAAGGAATAGAACTGTTTTTTCATCTTCACAGAATTCAGTCAGCCCAGAGGAATATGCAAAAATCCCTCTACCTACTTTTCTTTTAATGTCTTCTCTTCGTTCCATATAGTTTTCAGTTTTGTAGTGACAGTATTAAATTTACTGTGCACACACACACACATGAGAGAAAAGGCAGAAAAAAACCACCATCCAAACACATGGCATAAAACTGATCTCTTTTTTCCCTTGTGATTAAAAAAAAAAACAAATGTCAATATTATTCCTTGCATTGTGTCTCTGGAAATATCTTTTTATGGTTTTACTTTGGTAGAAGGCCTCCTTAGAACAAACATTGCAAACCACAATGGGGATGAAAATGTAAGGAGAGCTTCAATGGCACCTAAAATAAATTCATCTTTCATACAATCTGTTGAGGGAGAATCTCATGAAATAAACTCTGCCTACCAGGCAAGGTTTCCATTAAATTCAAGCTTACGAAGCCAATTTTGTCTTGAGGTCGATGCATGTATTACTGTTGGACAGTAAAACCCGGCTATTCCATCATCAAGTCCAAGGCTGTGCAATAGTCTAATTAATATTGAGTACCATTTCCCTTTTATTTTTTCCAATAAAAAAACAGTGGGATGAAAATTGCTTTGATATATAGCAGGTAACATTGAAGCTATTCCATAGCACTTAACTGTAGTGAATACTGTGTCACCAATTCTGAAATCAATTTAATGTTTAATGCAAATCCATTACATGGTGCTATTACAGGCTGGCAAAATGATTTACAAAAATGTGACAACTTGGGCTCAATTCACTCTGCTTTCCAACAATGTAAATGCATAGCAGTGTTTATCTGCATGAGAACTATGCACTAATATAAATCTGAAAAAAAAAAAGAAATATATCAACTTTGGTATCTACTTTCCGTTAACTTCAATCCTTGCCTTTTTGGTCATTATTATAAATGCCAGCTTTAGGACAGAAAGAAATATAAGAAAACCAGCATAATACCTGATATATTAAAAATGTAGTGCCTGTGAAATCTGTATTATATTGCTCTTCTGAAGTAAGATTTTTCTACACCAGTAGCCTTCGCTGTCTGTCAGAACCTTCTGATATAGGTGATGTAAAATAACCAAACAATATTAATGCATGCTATTCCATAATGCTTAGTGAGCTGTATGAATATTACTCAAAGTTATGTTAGTCTTTTTTCCCTCTGATTTGGTTCTTGTCAGATAGGTTTAAAGATATTTCACTGAGAACACAATTCTGTTTTTCCTTGATTTTGAGTGTTTTCAGTATTTTGGAAATACACATTTAACTTAAAATTCAATTCAGTATTATTTGTGGGGGGCATTCTTCACTTTCAAGGGCAGGTATGGGGTTTGAAATCCATGCCTGGTGGTATCTTTTCTTTGCTTAAGCAGCCTAAGAACTCTAAATGCTTATCTCAGAAGAAAAAAAAATCAAACATAAGTCTTCAGTCGAAGCGACAATTCTCAAACTTGGAACTGACATTGAAAGTGTTTTCCTAATGGACAGTGTTTAAACCAGGTACCCATGCTTGACCCTGTTTCACACCAGACCTCCTTATTTAACAGAAATGTATAAGAACTGTAAAACCAAACCTCATATGGCTATTTACTTTCTGTGCACTGCTGTGCTCTCTCTCTCTCTCTCTCTCTCTCTCTCTCTCTCTCCCTCCCTCCCTCCCTCCCTCCCTCCCTCCCTCCCCTCCCCTCCCCTCCCCTCCCCTCTCTCTCTTTGTCAAAATTCTGTATAAACTTTGGACCCAATTCATGAGTGGTCACCAGGAATTAACATAGGATTTTGGTATTCAGGTTGGGGCTCCTTTTTATCTCCCAGTCCAAATGGTATAGCTAGCATGACATTAATTGACAAGGAAGCCTCTTTGGCCCAGACGGAAACTATAACACGTTGAGGAAACAAGGGACAGATCTGCCCAGTTTTTCTAGTGTAGCTCTAAAAAGGTCCATTCTCGATTGTTTGCCTTTTGTTGGTTCATGAGAGTTTCATATCTGGCTTTGCTAGTGTTGCAGCTCTTTTGTGAACACACAAGATCATTTCATGGGACATCTAGCCAGAGTGATTTGGGTATATTTTCAAGACACCAGACATATCCTCTGACATCCACCCATCCCAAGTTAGCTACCCCTGAACTAAATTGTTGGTGTCCTCAACCTTGATTCACCCATGATTTCGATAAATTCTGTTTTTTCCCCAGAGTCCAGATCTAAGGAATGGGAGAAACATAGGCAGGAGATCTGGCAATAGGGTGGGAATGGCCATTCAAGTTGAGGAAAGATTCTATGTTCATGTGATCTTGGAGAGAACAAATATGGAACAGAGTAATGAAGCTAAGAAGGCAATCCTTCACATTCTGCTGGGAAAAGGTTTAGCGGGTGTTTTTCCCCCCCAAGGCTTGCAAAACATGGTAGTGGGATTATTCTGCAAATAAGAATATCTATGATATAATACCTGCCCTTGGCTTATTTGTACAGTTAGCCATTCACCAATCCACTTACTCAGGTCTAACAATCAAACATTTGATTTTTCCGTCTTACGTAACAATGCATTCTCATGTAAAGATTTGCTGCAAATTCACTTAATCCTTGTTTTAATATCCCTGTGTTTCCACTTTTTTATGAATCGGGTCCCTTGTGCCTCTAGTATCCTTGTATTGATCCTCATAGTTACCATTTTAGGTTTACTGTGTTCTGTGAAAATTTGAAATTGGTTGAGAATCACTGTGGGCATCCATTCTTTTCAACTAAATCTGCAGATTTTTTTTTGAGCTGGTGTGAATTAGTTTAACTCTTGTATTCAACCATTAGTGCTACCACCCTCTCACATTACAATACAATTACTGGAAGCAAGTACTGCATTTCCTATGCAACAAAAAAGGAAAATAAAAAATTGCTAATGCTAACAGGCTTTGTTGTTCTTTAGTTTATGACATGCATGCAAGCATCTTTGTTATATATGCAGAATTATGACCATCTGAGATTTTAATACTCTAGGCAAAATGTAGTTTAGGATATTGTAATGAGATAAAGCAATTAGAGTATTGTTAGATCATTGTCACTTCAGAGATATATCATAGTCTTTTTATCTGATTCTGGTTGTAGCAAAATGGCAGATCCAAGGATTTTACAGCAAAAATATCAGGAATGTGGTAGCACCTTTTGTGATACAGAGTGGGTAGAGACTGGTAGAAATTGTACATCAGTCTAACCATTCAGTATATCCAATGCAGCTCTCAAAAGCATATGCCTTTTAATTAAATGTGTCAGTCACAAAAAGTGCAATCAGATTCCTGATTTTTCCCCCATAGACTAACATGGCTCTTCTCCTACAACATCTGCCCTACAGTGTTAAGAACTCTTCACTACCAAAACAGAATGCAGCTAAGAATGTCTCAACTGCAAAAACACACATTCACCTCCCAAATGTTGTTAGGTGCAATTAATTCAAGTTCAGAGAATCGGATGTACTGTTATCTCAAGATACAATCTACAATACTGAGGCAAATTCTTGGATTCTGAAAAGTTAGCTGAATACAGGTAGATTTATATATATATCCTTCTATCCAACTGTAGTATAGAACATTCTAGTGGACACCAGAAATGTTAGGCAAGCCCTGGAAGCATTAGGTGCCTGAGCTGTAAAAAATGAAAAACAATCCAAATTCACAAAAAAACCCCTACCAGAAATAAAGACCTGGTGCCTTGGCCACCTTAGATATTCTCTCCCATCGTATTTTATTGTGTGTTTGTATGCAAAGGAAGTAATGTGTGGAACAAAATGCAAGGTTAGAGTGTTACTAGGATCACTTGGAAATGTGGGAGTGAGGGTAGGTGCATGTTTCCGCATATGAACCAAAAAAAGAATAGAAACACAGACCCAAACCTGCAGATGCACAAAAACTTACATCATGAATGATATGTTTATATTTACCCAGAACAGATACACAAAACTGCAGCTTACAAGACCATGGATAATATCCCATGATAGGCTTTTACAGGCATCATGTTAGCACTCACATGGTAAACAGTGGTTCTCCTTTGTCAAATGATGCATTCTTGTTAGTCCTACGTGAAGATATGATTTTCTGGATTTTCAAAAAAACCCTTTATTTCCATTCCTGGTCTATAACCCTGCTTTCATTTGCCCGAATAATGAAAGGCATTGAACCTCTGTGCTGTCTTGGCCGGTTCTTTGGCAACCAATAGGAGCAGGCTTTCTTCCACTGAAGGAAAAGCTTCCCTTGATTTTTTTTCTTCAGTCTTTAGCTTAACTAGTGCATTTTCATTTGGAATCAGGGCTGTCAAAGTATTTGCAATCAATCTCCCCTCTCTTAATTACATACAAATTTGGTGTTTTGTTCATAACGCTTTCACTGGCCTGGCATTTGTATAGACCCTATTTACAAATGAACACTCGCATTTCTCTTTGCTACCAATAGAAGAGCTTCTCTAATGGAAGTTTACCATTTACTACTACTTTTTATCCTGAATCAGGAACTAGTTGCTATAATTCATGAATGCCAAGGGTAAGTGAGCTTAAAATATAAATCATCCTACTGTGTCTTTGAAATTATGTTTGTCCAAGGCAGCTTCCCAGAATTAAGATTTCTGAGCTCAGAAGGTCATTCTAACGTAGGGAGGCTTCAACTGTGGGAATAGACACTCTATGTCCTATTTGGAGGGATATGGTGAGAACTCTAATTCTGTCAAATATCAGAATAATAGAATCTAAAATGAAAGTAAACTTCAGAAATATGTACATGGTCCATCACTTGAGGTTTTTAGAAGAGATTGGACATCCATTTGTCTGAAATGGTAGAAGGACTCCTGCTTGAGCAGGGGGTTGGACTAGAAGATGAAGGTCCTTTTCAACTCTGTTAATCTATTTCTAAAACTAAGCCTGCTTCCATAAAAGCAGACTTCAATTCCCAGAATTCCTCAGCTACATACTGTGGAAAAGTATATAGCCATAGACTGAGTTAGAGGTATCTCTGTCAGCAATGCTGCATTAGTGATATTAGTGGCTCTCTGCCTTGGGCAGGATGCTTAGCTAGATTATGTCCAACATCAGTTCCATGCATGACTCTCCTTAACAAGGTCATCATAATCATTGAACTATTCTCTTCCAGATTTTAGCATCATTTGATTGTAATAGTCTCCCTTTCATATTAGAAATATGTTCTTCCAAAAAAGAAATCCCCACTCACTGCTAAATCCAGAAGAAAGCCATTGAGAAGTTAACATTTCTGTCTTTGGAAATGGATGTTTTTTTTAGTAATTCTACATCTACTGTTGAAAGAATACCTCTTCCCTGCCCTTTGCACCCTTGCAGTTTCATTTTACTTCTATTTTCAATCAGGAACAAATCATCCCCATATTTGGCTGCACCGTAAAGATAACCATGGCTTCAGATATTGGAACCAGTTCTACTGGCCCAGCAAGATAAGATTAAAATTGGGAACTTACTCAGCAGTGTGCTCTGTGATGAATGAGGCCAGCCAAGAATCAGAAGAAACTCTGTTGTCTCCTCTATCCTGTTAGATATAATTTCATTCAACACTCCATATCTGAAAACAGGAACGCAGTCACTTGTTTTTCAGATTGTCTATCCACTTGGATTTCCTTCCGTTTGAATTAAACAACATAGCTATAGAATATAATGTATAACAAGCCAGATATTAGGATTGCCTTGAACAGAAAACTACAGTGTTTACAAATAGAAACTGTTAACTCTTTCCTTTGGTGGAGATGTTAGATTGGATTGGATTAGATTACATTAGATTACCCAATAAGTATACAATATATTATATTCATTCGAAATAACTACACATAAAAGCAGAAGGTATAGGTCCAGGGACACACTTTCCATTCTGCTGTGCCTCAGAACAAGAGTAAGAGCCAATTGTTTGCTTCTTTTTTATTTCCCGAAAAAAGAGAATAGAGGAAAACCTTCCGTCCTACTTCACCAGGCCTCAAATATTAGCAACTTTTCCCCTTTCTTTTCTTTTCCAGGAGATGTAGAGCAAACTACCTATAAATGTCAAAGCAACAACCAGTTATTGGAAAAGGAGAGAAAGGGCATCTCTGCTTACATTAAAATCAGAACATTTCTTGGCACCAGGATAACGTCTTACAATTATATACTGTGATTTTGCCTTGTACACTTCTTATCACAGTAGCATTCATCCTGTGTGCTGATCAAAATTACCACATGTGGGTATTTTATTTTTCTGGGAGCTTTGGTGCTCTCTGAACTTGGTTGTTTTCTTACAGTTGTTTCATTACCCAACTAAAAGGCATCAGTGCTAGCACTGATGATGTTACCTAGTTTGGGTAATGAGCTATCTGCATAAAAAGAAACCAAGCTCAGAGAACACCAAGGAAACTCATTTCCTTGACTTGAATTGACTAACAGAAGTTTTATTCTCTTGATCCCTTTCCAAAATAGGACTTAGCTCATTGTCATCCTGTGCACCCCCAAGATACTGCATTATCTCAAGTGACTGGCTCAAGGTCACCTAGTTGGTTTCCTGCCCAGGCAGGACTAGATCTCCCAATTTTTAGCCTGATTCCTTAGTCACTCCTGCTAACTGACTTATAGGTAAAGGTAAAAAGGTAAAAGTTCCCCTTGAACATACGTGCCAGTTGTTCCCAACTCTAGGGGGCAGTGCTCATCTCCATTTCAAAACTGAAGAGCCAGTGCTGTTCGAAGACATCTCTGCGGTCACGTGTTCGGCATGACTAAACACCGAAGGCACATGGAACGCTGTTACCTTCCCATCAAAGGTGGCCCCTATTTTTCTATTTGCATTTTTATATGCTTTCAAACTGCTTGTTTGGCAGAAGCTGGGACAAGTAATGGGAGCTCACTCCCATTTTTGTCTTTGAACTGCTGAACTGCCGACCTTCTGATCAACAAGCTGTGTCTTAGCCACTGAGCCACCGCGTCCTTCTAACACTGACTTAGACACACCTTCAAATAGGTAGACCAAAAAAAATAGTAGGGCAAGTGAGAGAAAGAAAATCTTTTTTTATTATTCTGCTGTGTTTCACACCAACAACCTCCTGAAGTAGTCTTCTAGCTAGCTACAAAGACTAGCTATTGTCACTTTACTGCTGATGGTATATAACCAAGCCTTTGAGAGGTGGAGGCAATTATTTTTTCTGAGCTTGCTTGTTTTCTTGCAGATGTTTCATGCCCCAAGCTAAGTAACCTCACCAGCACTCATGATGTCACCAATTTGGGTAATGAAATGTCTGCAAGAAAACAAACGAGCTCTGGGAGTACCAAGGACCCCTCATTTCAGCCCAGAGCTGCATATATTCTTTATTAATAATGATCATTTAATCTAAGATTTGCTTCTTCCTCTGAGAAGTATTGAATGATCTTCTGGACTAAAACTGAGATAAGGAAACGATTTCAATCTGTATGGACAAGAACATTTGAGGCAATAGAAGAGAAAGAAAAACTGGCTTTTTTTCAGGCCACATCAGGAAAATGCACCAAACATCAAATTTGTGGTGGCAAGAAAGGGCAAAGCCCACTGTCCATTTCTGCTTTCCAAAAAGAGTTGCTGGGTCAACCAGAAAAGTAGGCAACATGGATAAGCCTTCAACCAAACACCACTAGGTATCTACTCCCATCTTTTCTCAGTGAAGGGTTATTCTGTGGAAGAAAAGAAATGAATTAGTAGAGGATGGGAGGGGAATGCCTAGAATATGACTGCATTGCATCTTCTGTGATATTCTTTGCGGAGAAACTTTGCATCATTTATTCTAGAGACACCTCTCCCTCTATCAAATGGAGGGCTGGAGTGTGACAAATGGCAAAAGCTTTCTAGGGACTTCTTGCAAAGTAGGCAAAATTACAACTCTCTTTTACTGAAAAATTAAGTAAGAGAAAATCCTTTTCTCCTCCTCTAACAAAACACCCAGTTGGGATGTCGCCAGGGACAGGAGATCTAACCCAGGGAAAAACAACAAAATAGAGGTAGAGCAGCCATGTTGTGTCTTCAGCTCAGAAAGCAACTGGACTCGTCCCTTGAGAGATGCTCATCTGTGAATAGGTCAGGAGCCAAATGATGGCAATGAAATTCAATTTTTGATATAATAAAACAGTGGAGAAAGAGGACATATTTCAGTTCTGCACAACTTTCTTTGTTCTATGTGCTACAAACATATTGACAACTAAGGATGATTCAATGTAGAGAGAGTTAGCAGAGGGACTCCATGTTTCTATTTCTTTTCTTGGTCTGTTCTTTTGACACCGATGTGTGTGGTTCAGGTTTTCAACTGACTTGCTTACTCTCCATGACGAAGGACAACACGTTACAAGCTCTTCCCTGCAAATACATAAACATTATCAGCAGGGAGCTCAGTTAGTCTCAGGCAGCAAATAATCAGGAGCCTGGCATCGCTTTTTCTGATAAATTTGTGTTAGCTGTTGCTCATGAAAGCTAAGCTTTTGAGTAACATTTGGTTGGTTGGAAAAAGTACTACCAGACTCCTGATTTTGGGGGTAGAAATGTCCTGTAAATAACTAAAGCTTTCAAACCACATTGTGATTCCCCAAACAACCTCACTAACTTCTGACCCTTAAGGATGCTACTGACCAAACCCTATACAATTAAGTTCCACTAGGTTGAGTAGAACCTCTGTCTGGTAAGTGGATATGGAGTACAAGACTGCTGTTTTGACTGGATCACCAGAAAAGGCAAAATATGCAAGGTCACTGACAGGTTTGGTAAGTTTCATAGGTGAATGCTTGTGAAGTATCTCTTGGGCCAACCCTTGATTAAAACTCCCTGTGGTCTTATGAGATTAAACCTTCTGTTGTCACCTTTGAGTGTCTCCATGATATAGAGAACTTGTCTACCTTCAAAGGAAGCAATGTACCTGATTTCAGTGCTTGAACTGGAAGTGTAAAACTTTGCTATTCCATGTCATGGTGCCATGTCTTTGTGCAGCAGCACAAAGCAAAGTAAAATCCTGATCATTAGCAATTCACCCCACATGGACCCTGGACATTTTTAATCATTTTATGTTCTTCCTACTATGAGTTTCTTTTCTTGGGTCTTTACAAATAATTTTGGTTGTGAAAGCCAAAGAATTTTCTTCCAGACTCTATCTGAAAAGTCTCCCTGGAATCTTCTTACCAGAGCTAAAACACTACTTCTGTCATCCAAAAAAACTTTATTACCATAATTTATCAGCTCATGTTGCTGAATGATGACCCCATCCCAGAATTGTCAAGTAAATTTGTCTGTGAATCATGAATAGCTGCTTTTCAACAGTCTTTAATTTACCTTTGGGCGTTCTCATCCTCATGGACAGCTTCTTATTCCATGTTTGAGATCTTCTGACATTCACATCAAAATGAATCTTGGGGGACGAATATGTTGCTCCAAGAGTGGGAACCACCTGGCCAAGATTTTCAGTGTGTAATGAAGGTTGTGTGACCCCACTTGGACTCTCTTGGTATCAGGTACCTTTTCGGCCTTCCTCTGAAATACCTTTAAAAGATTCCAATGTTGGTTGCAACAACTGTGGTCCCTCTGCATGGTGACAGCTTACCAGTAAGTCTAGCAAGACACTCTGAGATGTATTTCTTGGGCCCAGTTCAAAACCCCTGTTGCAATTTCTGTACAGGTTCTCTAATTTTCAGGATATGATTCCGTCTGGCAGATGTTAACCTTGCTTTCCTGTAGGTTGACCTCATGAGTAAATTCATAGCCAAAGTAGTTGAGCTTGGATGGAAAATATGAAGATAGTATCTTGGGATAAAGGCAATTTTTCGCTTTTAGCTATGCCTTCCAGATTTTATTTTATTTTCAAGCTAATGATGCATTTAAATTGGCTATTATGCAATTCAGTGGGAGAATCTTTGAGTAACCTTGTGTGTGTGTGTGTGTGTGTGTGTGTGTGTGTGAATTTTTTTCTATTTCCAGCTTATTTAAATTGTGGTGATATTCTGAAGGGATCCCTTGGATGTCATTAAAAAAAACCCAGCATTTTAAATTCATGTTATGAGCTTATTGGGCTATTTAATATCTTAAAATATAAATGTTTCTGGCGATATGGGGCAAAAGGGAATGGGAAAACAATATTAAGGGAGTAGGTTAGTCTAATGCCTTTTATCTGCCAAAGACAAGGCAGCCCGGAAGATATTTATTAGTTCAATACTTCGGCAACATGGTATTAATTGCCTCTGAGTGTTTTGATAGGTAGTTAGCACAGGGCTATTAATGAAAATAGCACCACTTCATTTTAAAATTAACTACTTGGCTATTCAGCAACATGAGCTGATAAATTATGGTAATAAATTTGAAACGAAGATTTATGTAATCATAACTCAGATTCTGATGAGGCTGTGTGATAACATCAGGGCAATCTTCCTTCTCACTTTCTAGGAACAAAAGTCATTTTTTAAAGATTCATTCACACTAGGTTTGCTCCCAAGTAGGAGCTGCTCCCTTTCCTACTTCCTTCTTTGGTTGGTTATTTCTGTGACAATGCTTCAGCATACATGGCCAATACCAATTGGAGCTACAAATTGCCCTGTCTAAAAAAAAGTTGTTTACGTTTTGCGTTTCTTACTTTTCTCTATAGAAAAATATTACACAGAGATAAGAAAAAGTCAGAGATGCAAGTCTGCCTTTTTTCCTCCACCTCACCATCAATGACACAAGATGCCTCAAAGAACGATCTAAAGAGGATGATGCAATTTCATTTTTCAATTTCTATGTATGGAAGTGGCTACTTAGAAAGTAATGAAGGAGACTATGAACTTCTGAAAGAATAGGCTAGAAAGATATTCCTGATGTGGAATCAAAGTAGCAATTTAAGATAGTAGTACTTAGTTTTGTTTGTGCTGAAGCACTTGCGATTACAATTCCCCCATAAACTATATATTCCTAAGAAGCTGTAAGAATAAATCCAAAAGGTAAATAGTTATTTCTTCCTACTACTGTAATCTCATTACACAGGAAGTGTATTTCAATCATCTCCAATATTGTTCTCTCCAAACATCGGACACCAATACCTGTAATTCCAGATAAAATCAACATTGGTCAGGAAAATTGAGACTTAAAGAGCAACACACCTGGATAGCATGTTTAAAAATAAGAATATATGCAAGAAGATATTATACATAAAATTTTCATCATTCATCAGCTAAGGAAAAACAAAACCCCACATATTAGAAAATGCTTGTTCACAAGCACATTCAAATTCTAGTATGTCAGCAAACGTATTACACAGCAAGTCAATATAGGGCACCCTAAATATTTCAACCAAAGAAATTTGTTTCTTTGCAGGATTTTGCATGAAAGTCACACTAGCGTAGACTTTCCAGCCCTTCATGAATAAATGCCCTTAATCAATCTTCTTTTGAACAACTATTCATTTCTTGAAAGCAATGAATGGCAGGTAACAGCCTTAGGAGGCTCTGAAATAGGAGAAGTAAACCTCTAAATGGAATTCATATTATAGTACTTGCCTTTATATTGTATTTCTATGTTCTATCTGGAAGACACTTTTTCAGTTACCCTATTAGGAACAACTTGATTGAAGAATGTTTTCTCACAGGTTCTTTCCTCTCTTGCTGACTCAGCTGACAGCAAACCAACACAAAACAGTAAGGGCCAAGAGCAAACAATACAGATTATATAAAGTAAAAAATATAATGCATTTATTCACAGTGGTAATTAAGAGCATTTATTCCCTGATTTCCTCCTCAAAGAATGGCATCACTAAAGTGGTTTAGAAGATATTAAAAGAAACATGTAACATAAAACAATACATAACATGAAAAATCAACACAAAAGTAGTCACAATCATAAGTAGGATCCCATAGGAGAAATTAAAAGGAAGAGTAGATCAGATGGATTGGTGGACGTCTTATTGAATTTGCTGCATATGTTTTCATTTTTTAGCTAATGAACTGTGGCAGATGCCTCTGATTAGCCTAGAAAGTTTATGTTATGAGTAACTTCTGAACATATTACTTATTGTAGTCGTTCACCGAATTCGATAACTGAAAATACTAATAATCAGGAAGCTTTGATAATGAAAATCAAAGAGTGCAGTGAAAAAACTGGGTAGAAGATCAAATACAAAGAAGACCAAACTAATGACAAGTATAGCAACCAGACAGTGAAGATACTGAAGTGTTGTATAGTTTCAACCTTAAGGGATCAGCCATCAACAATTATAAATCAGCAGTGAAGAAACACATTGCAGACTAGCATTTAGGAGACAATGAAGGTCTTGTATAAGAAACTACAAAGTTCTTGCACACAGGAGGCTTCTCAGTCACAATTTATGAATGTTCATGTTGTGGGGGGAACTCCTAAAGATACCATAGACAGCAAGAAATCAAACCAATGGATCATCCAGAGTTCTCACTTGAAGCATTCAAATTATCATGCTTTGAACATATTATGTGAAGATAATAGCTTTACTGAGAATCCATAATGCTGGGAACAGTAGACTAAAAGAAAAAAGGATGACAGATCTGAAGAGACAGATCATCCTGGAAAAAGTCAATCTATATGATTGCTAATTCTCAACATTGATATGATGGCACATAATCAATTACTTTAATGAAATGCTTATGCAGAACATTTATGTATGCAAATGTATCTGTGAGTATATGCCTTCTATTTTTATTTCATTAGGTTTTTCTCTTAGTTACCTTTTGGCTTCTTTCTTTATTTGTTGTTTGTTTGTTTGTTTGTTTGTTTAATTTCTTGTTTCCTTTCTATTTATTTTCTGTTTTCAGTAAGAAAAAAACAAAAAAGGTCTAAAGAAGAAATAATGATTTATCTGATTTTGGAGCATATGCGTGTCAGTAACTTGATGGGGGATCACTATATCTTGATGGATCATCATGGATTCCAAAATAATGCTTTGTGTTATTGCAGTGTTTTTCAATCTTGGCAAGTTTAAGATGGGTGGACTTCAACTCCCAGAATTCCCCAGCCAGCATAGCTGGGGAATGACAGGTAACAACCATTTTAAGTCCATATTTTGACTAAAACATTGCCAGGGAATTAATTCTGGGAGTTGAAGTCCACCCATCTTAAACTTGCCAAGGTTGAAAAACACTGTATTACT
This sequence comes from Thamnophis elegans, assembly GCF_009769535.1. NCBI lineage: Eukaryota > Metazoa > Chordata > Lepidosauria > Squamata > Natricidae > Thamnophis > Thamnophis elegans. The sequence continues at coordinate 27,874,766 of NC_045545.1, read as the reverse complement.
GTATTATTAGAACGTTTTTCCCCCTTACCTCTTGCTTGTCCTCATAATCTTAAACCTCATGTTCATTTCTTTGTTTCACTTCCCCTTGCTGCAACATAATCCACGTTTTAGTCAAAATGTGGAGCTTTAATTGTCCTGTAACCATTTTGGCTATATTTATATATTCCTTCCTTTCTTAATTAAAACAATTACATTCCAACAGAAATGCCATATAGCTGGAGATAGATTTCCTGCATTTTATTTCTCACAATGAGTGAAAAAGTGAGTGTGACTATGAGAAACACAACACCGAGACCAACAGAACACTGTTTAAATAAGGGTAGTCCTTGAGTTATAACCACAATTGTGCCCAACAATCTCTGTTGCTAAGCAAATTATTAACTGAGTTTTACCCCATTTCTTGCCACAGTGAGGTGAATCACTGCAGTGGTTAAGTTGGTAACACAGTTGTTAAGTGAATCTGGCTTCCCCATTGCTTGTCATAAGGTCAAAAAGTCACAAATGTTGATCACATTGCTCCAGGACATTGAAACCATCATAAATACAGACCAGCTTCCAAGCATTCAAATTTTGATCACGTGACTACAGGAATGTTGCAACGGTCCTAAGTGTCATTGTAACTTTGAACTTCCAAGTAGTGCCGTGGCCTAGAGGTAGGGCTCTCACCTCACAATAGGAAGCTGTGAGTTTGATCCTAGCAGAATTTCTCTCCCTGGGCACATTGAGAATATATCTGCTGCGAACTCCACATTAGCAACAGGAAGGGCATCTGGCCAGTAACCATTCAGTTGCCCTGATTCCACACCAATGCAAGGGACTATGGGGTCATTAAAAGACAAAACAAATGTAACTTTGAACTTCTTTAAATAAATGGTTGTAAATCAAGGGCTACCTGTAACCCAGTCATAACATGCTGCTTGACTGCCACTCTGGAATTGATGAACTTTGGCTCTCTTTTGCTTTCCATGATCTTGGTGTACATTAAAAGACATTGGCTGGGACTAGATTTGCATGTCAGCTACCTTAGAAGAAATAATGGGAAGTCTTTGAGTCCATGGCTTTGATTTGTGAGACCATCTCCCCTCGAAGGATAAGAATAGGATTCCTTCCCTTCAGGAAAAAATATCACCTTCAAAAACATATTTTGTGCCTTGAATGAAGTATGTTTTATGTGAAACTCAACAAAATATTGTATTTATTTATAAATGTGACAAATTTAAAAGGGTAGGATCAGTATTTAAATTATTGATTGTGAAATATTTAAGTATAGAGTAACCATCCATCAGCATACACAAGAGGGCTGGGGACAGATTTATGATGCTTGAGGTTTTTCAGCTTTAGCTGGCTCTTGGCATTTCTATTAATTATAACCCCATGCATTACTTTCTGCAGAACTTGTTACAAGTATTTATAAAAGATGTCCCTGTCATAGTATTTAAATATTGTTTGTGCAACTGGAACATGTTTTCTAGTGAGGATTAATATACTGTCCTGATTTAGGGAGCAAATTAAACTTGGTGGTATAATTCACAAGGGACAAGAACTTTCTTTGTGAGGTATCAATGTTCTTCTCAATATGAATAATTGCACCTTGATGCTTATGGTCGGACCCACCCTGATGTCACCTTCAGATTCCATTGTACATTTGCAATAAAAAAGTCTTCCTACAAGAAAGCAGATTTCTCACTTTGCCAACCAAAAGAAGGATATTTACATATATTGGATTACAGAGCATAATGTTCCTGGGCTCACGAGGGCTAAAGAAATACAAAAGATTAAGAGGGGGTTTAATGTAAGAGTTCAGCCATACCACCTCCTGGTTCATGTGTATAATTTGTGCCTTTTGGTTGTATTCCCTGTGCAATGAGAGCTTGGCTCAAATCATCTCCTAGGCCTGTGATGGCAAACCTATGGCACACCTGTCAGAGGTGGCACGCAGAGCCCTCTCTGTGGGCACACATGTTGTCACCAGCTATTTTTCTGGTTTATGGCACGCATGTGCACATCAGCCAGCTGGTCTTTGCTGGTGCTGGAGAGCCAGAAAATGACCAAAAACAGGCCATTTGGGGGCTGTTTTCAGGCTAGTTTTGGCCCCCAAAATGGCCTGAAAACGACCCGACAACAGCCCAAAAATGCTCTGTTTTTGGAACATTTCTTGGGCCATTTTCCAGTGCTCCAGCACCTGCGAAGACCAGCTGGCTGGCGTGCATGCATGCATTCTGGTTTGGGCACTCAGTGCCGAAAAGGTTCGCCATCACTGTCCTAGGCTAAAAATTTGTGGATGATCAGTGGCTTAAATGCTGCTACATCACTATTGATGAGCCATCAATAGTAATAATAATAATATTTTGTTGTTATTATTATTGTTATTATTATTAGGGCTTCAGAATCCAGACTGACAGGCACTTGGCCTACAACACACCTGACAAGAAAAAAGTATGGTTCATTGACATTGCAATACCTGGTGATGCACGAATTGAAGATTAACAGCAAGAAAAAATCACAAAGTACCGGGACTTGCAAATTGAAGCTGAACGACTGTGGAAAAAGAAATCAGGTGTTGTCCTGATTGTAATTGGAGCCCTTGGAGCAATACCTAAAGGGCTACCTCGCTATTTGGAAAATCTAAATTTACCGGACTTGAACATTCTGATTCTACAAAAAACCACCCTACTTGGAACAACTTATATCCTCCGACATTACCTTAACAATTCCTAGCTCCTTGGTTAGGACTTAAGCTGTTGAGCTACCAACCAGCCCCAAAGGCTTGAATCTCACCAAAGATTACATAATAATAATAATAACAACAACAACAATAACAACAACAATAATAATGATTACATCTTTGTGAAGGAAAGGCAATTGCTTCCTTTGGTCATTCAAAGAAAGAGATTCCAGGAATGTACTATACTTAAGAAATATCTTCATGATCGCTAGAAATCTTTTAGGCCAATGGTGAATGGTTTCTGTGGTGACTTGAAAACTTTCTTCTCAAGAACTATTGTTTGTGGATCAAGGTTTTAAGGAATAAAATGAATGCCTTAAATATCTGAAAGGCCTAAGATATCTATTTCCACCCTCACCCCTTGCTTTGGCCCAGATGACACAGGAGACTTTAGAACCACAAAAGTGATGCCGAGGGATGATATGTCTACACTTTTTGCCATCCTGCTTGGCTGAACACCTAATAATTGGCATGAATCCAGAGTATTTGAGGAACCATCTCATTCTGCTGGGACTAGCCCACCCCCACTCATTCCAGTGGAAAGGGCCTACTTCAGATCCAAAGAATTTCAGTTGAAGGGGCCAGGATAAAAGCCTTTTCTACTGCGGCCCTTGCCCTCTGGAATAATTTCCCACTGGAGGTGAAGTCCACTGCCTCCTGTTCCTGGCCTTCCGGAAAAGCCTGAAAACCTGCTCTGCTGTTTGTTGTGGAGGGAGGGAGGGGGGGAGGAAGAAGGAAGGAAGTCCAAGTAACTTTGTTTAGCTGTGGGATATGTTTTTTTTTCCTTTTGTCATTTTCTTTTGGTTAAACAATTTAAAAATATTAAAGTAACTCAGCAAATCTATAAAATCTTGTTTACTTGTAAAGGATAAATAGATCACAGAAGTCAATAGTTCTGCAGGTCCACTTAAAATGAGGCAGAACAAATGGGATTTGTTTGAGGGAATAACAGTTCATGCCTACTTAGCTAAATTAAAACTGACCAACTGTAGTTCTGAAAAGACAAGTTGCTGCTGTGATAGAAAACAAAACACATCATGGAAGTTGGTATGGGGTACTTCAGTGTTTCTGAAGTGAATTCTTTTCCTAGCAATGTTGTTAGCCAGTTTGCAAAAAAGATCACACAATTAGACTCCTGTGCTCTTGGCAGCCTCCTATCTTTGGTTGTCTTTTTGGAAATAAAATGATTCTTTGGGCAAAGGGTTGGATGGCATTAATCAAAACACAAAACCCAAACTACATATGCATACTGGGACAGTGTGCCTGACCTCCACATTAGTTGCACAACTCCACTTTTATATTTTAAGAAGAAAAATTTACCATTCAAAATGAAAACATGTCTGAGATTCCTGGATTCTCACTGCAGCTAAATGAGAGGAATATGCTGTGTTAGAAAATGGAAACAGATGCAGTATTTCTTGTCCATGGTGACAATACGAGAATCATTTATTCATTCAATTTATACATCATCCTTCTCATCTGGATGCAAATTGGGTCAGTCAAGGAAATTGATGGTGAGTTGAATGTATCCCTTACATCATGGGTAATCTGGCAATGAAAGTCCTTTCTTCAAGATACTGTGATGCCCCAAAGTCGGCATCCAGTTCAAGATGGGAGGACAGATACAGTACAGGTAATCCTCAACTTACAACAGTTTATTTAGTGACCATTTAAAGATACAATGGCACTGAATAAATGTCTTTATGACCCCCATTCGCGTCTGCACGTTCCTCCATTCCTCACCATCCCTATGAGATGGCTCCAACCCCTGATTGAATCCCTAAAACGGAAGGGATATCACTGCTTCTTCGGAGCCCCGAAGTTTGCATGCATACCACTGACACGCTGGCCATGCCTCCTCTTAAATGTCTTTATGACATAGTAGTATTCAACTTATGACCATTTTGCACAGTTACAACCTTTGCAGCATCCCCATCACCATGTGGTCATAATTCAGAAGCTAGGCATCTGGTTTATGTTTGTGATGGTTGCTGTGTCCCTTTTTGTAACCTTTTGACAAGCAAAGCCAACGGGGAAGCCAGATTCACTTAACAACCAGGTTACTAACTTAACAACTTCAGTGATTCACTTAACAACTGTGGCAGGAAAGGTGATAAAATGGGGCAAAACTCACTTAACAAATGTCTCATTTAGGAACAGAAATTTTGGGTTTGATCGTAAGTCGAGGACTACCTGCACATCAATGGTACAGGTAATCCTCAACTTGCAACCATTTGTTTAACGACTAGTTACAACAGCACTAAAAAAGTGACTTAGAGAGGGCTCCTAGCCCTTCCATCTGTGGTTACATCTCCATGGTTCCGTGATCCAAATCTGGGCACTTGGAAATAGGCATGTATTTACAATAGTTACAGCATCCCAGGGTCATGTGATTGCCACTTGCAACTTTTCCAGCCAGCTTATGCCAAGCAGTGAATGGGAGATTCACTTAACAGCTGCAGTGATTCACTTAACAACTGTGGTAACAAGGGGTCATAAACTTGGGTATGACTCACTTAACAACCGCCTTACTTAGCAATAGAAATTCTGGCCCTAATTCTGGTTGTAAGTCTAGGGCTACCTAAAAATACGAACTGGGTGGCCATATCACTTTCCTACATTCTAATGCAGTGTTTCTCAACCTTGTCAACTTGAAGGTGTCTGGACTTCAACTCCCAGAATTCCCCAGCCAGCGAATGGGGAATTCTGGGAGTTGAAGTCCAGACACCTTCAAGTTGACAAGGTTGAGAAACACTGTTCGGATGCTTGTTGGCTAAATTAAGAAGTTCTCCTTAATTTGGCGAAAATAAAGATTAGGGTTGTATAATCTTATAGATCTTGTGAAAAAGGTGTTTTTTGAATGTATGCAGATGCAAGCTTTATGTAACACCTTAAAAACACATCTTTTCTCAGCGTGGCATGTTCTCTGAAATTGGGTGCTAACATTGTATCCTCTACTCTCCAAACCTTTTTTTTTTTGGCCCTCGAATTTGGAACAACAGATAACTTTGATGCAGAATGGGACAACATGCTGTGGCCAATTCGCCACAGACGAACTCCCCATGGCCAACTCACTGCAGGACCACTCACATTTCATTTTGTCCCTCCTGTTACATCCTTTCTTTAACAATTCTATTCCACCATTCATTTGATATTAATGTAACTCTTGTCTCACACTGAGTTGGCCATGGCTAGTTGACCATGGAAAGTGGGCTATGGAATGTTGTCCTAAACCAACTTCAGTGTAGAGATACTGTATATGCATATATCTGTTGCTGGCCTAATGTCAGGCTTCCACCACAGGGGAGTAGATGGTCTCAACATAAATTGCTGAATCATCTCCTATGGCTCCCTCTGTGGGTTTCTTGTCTTCCTCCATCTTCCCTGAGTCTACGCCGCCTGGGTTCGGGTCGATGCTGGGGCTCAGGACCCCGGATAGCACCTTGGAGTTCGGTGGAACTGGTAGAGTTCTTTAAAGGAGATTCAGGTTAATGTCAGGGTTCCAAGCAGTGGTGGGTTTCAAAAATTGTTCGAACCTACTCTCTGGGTGTGGCCTCCTTTGTGGGAGTGGCTTGCCACCCATGTGACCGGATGGGAGTAGCTTGCCGCCCATGTGACCGGATATGAAGATGCCGACGACACTTGTCAGAGCCACCTTAAATTACCTTACACACAGCACTGGCATTCATAAGAATATGATGTAAACTTGTTTTTTAAAAGGCATCTTTGCGTTAAAACAACTTCAAAACATGCAATGTTCTGATTGCACCACAAACGCAGTAGTCATCCTTACCTTTCACAGAGGCACTGAGTTTTATAAATATGAGCATGATAGTGTAGAATAATCATATCCAAGGACCAGTGGTGGGTTTCAAAATTTTTTGGAACCTCTTCTGTAGGTGTGGCCTGCTTTCCGGGTCCACTGGTGGAACCTCTTCTAACCGGTTCGGTAGATTTGATGAACCGGTTCTACCAAATAGGTGCGAACTGGTAGGAACCCACCTCTGGTTCCAAGTAATACCCCCAATGAAAGAAGACTCCGAGTTTCCTCAAAGTTCCATTTTATTAGATATGTCATATTGGCACATCTGGGAAAACCAGAATCTGAAAGTTTCCTGGTTTTCCCCACCCAAAAGAAAGTTCATGTCCCTGCCCAGCACCCACATGTCCATCACATGATCCAATCAGACACCATCCAAAACTGGAGATGCCTCCCAGTCACCTTATTGCAACTGCAGGGCAAAATGGCCTTAACTTTCTGAAAAAGAATGTTATTTTGACTATATATCACCCACACTCTGTATAATCCCCCCTCCAATTTTCCCACAGTAGAAAATGTGGCAGACCTGAAGGCCCAAATGTAAAAGATGGCTTCCAGGTCTGACACCTAGAACACTCACATTTCTGAATGACTATGGCAGTGGTGGGTTCCTACCAGTTTGGCCCAGTTCGGACAAACCGTAGTGGTATGGCGGACTGGGTCACTGGAACTTGCAGTGACCCAGGCCTGCCACACCCCCAAACTAGTTCCCTGGTCTTTTCTGCCATTGCTGCCATATTTCTGCATATGCACAGAACAATTTTCAGTCAACTGCGCATGCGCAGCAACGCGCGGTGGGTGCATGCAAAACGCCTTCTCAGCAAACTGGTAGTAAACTGGTTAGTAACCCACCACTGGACTATGGGTGTGGAACTGCGCATATTCAGTAGCCGAGAGGCAGACACTGAAAGTCAAGGAAAAAGAAATAGAAAAATAAGGGGAAGATAAAACAGAACAGCAAGCAGGACTCACAAGTATCAGTTGCTTATTGTATAGGGGCAATAGACAAGTGTGTAGGTTGGGCAAGGTCCCTCCCTGCCTGCTTAGTGCTTTTTTGCATCTATCTTGCTGGAAACAAGGTGTCAGACCAGATGGATATTCACTATGACTTACCCTGGCTGCTCTGTTCTCCATTGGTTACACAATGTTTATTTTGTATTAGAGTAATAAACAATGGTTTGGCATTCATGTATTCGGATTGTCCTAGGGAAATAGAAACCCCCATGGAAGACTGTAACCTCAATTGAACTCTTATGCAATGAGCTATGGCAAAAGATGATTTTTGCATAATTCAGATTATGCTAAATAGAAACATTTCACAGTAGTTAATTCTGTGAACAAGCCATCAATAATTACATTATATCCGAATATAAAGAAAAGTCCAGGGCTGTTTTCTAAAGCTGCTTTTATACATTATTCCATTTAATTTAATTTGATCTATTCATCTAAATTACAATGAACCCTTTAATGAATAGTTATTTACGTTTGTGTCTGTCTGTCTGTCTCTGTGTGTGTGTGTGTGTGTGTGTGTGTGTGTGTGTGTGTGTGTGTGTGTATGTATGTATAATATGTCCATTATATTATATATAATGAAGGTTCTTGGTGTCTATTGTAACCTTTGGAGTCTACATAGAGACTATGCAGACTAGAACTTCCAGACAGCTATCTGGAGAAATTCATTTAAAACAGAATAAATTTCTGCAAAGGACTGATTTTCACACTAGAGAAGAATCTTTTCCTTGTTAATTTCATGGACAAAGGACAGGGCAGTTGGGAGGGAAAACAGCAAAAAAAAACCCAAAACACCACTAGCAGTGGTCCCATTCACTTTTGCCTTCCTAGCTTCCCAGAGATGACACCCATGACAATCTATTTTTTGTTAAAAATTCTACACACTTGGGCTATAAAAGTAGTTACTTCTTTTAGTATTCTAGGTCATCTAGTTAGTTATTTATCAGCTGTGTATGCCACATGACTCACAACGATTCAAGATTGTTCGCTGGTTGGAAACCACTAATATACACAGAAGTTCATGAAAAGTCAAGAGTTACAGCCTTACCCACCCTCAGAAATCCTGTTCACAGTTTCCTCCTCACTAATGGTATTTGAAAATTCGTAATGTGAAAATCACATTATCTTGGTTTTTTCCCCTTCTTTGTATATTGTTTTCTATGCTTTTTAATTGTTTTTTCTCTTTTCTTCATCTATTTCTTTAATCTACAGTGAGTAAAAACTCTTTATAAAATTATTTTGTTTTCATAAAAAGAACTAGTACTGCTGTTCTGTAACTCCATAGAAGTGGGACTAAGTCTTGTGGTTTACTTGTTATAACTTAGAAAATTGAAGGCTGAAATTAAAAATTCCAGTTAAACCTGGGAATGATTAGAACAGTGATGGCGAACCTTTTTGGCACCAAGCGCCCAAACTGGAACATGCGTGCATGTGCGCGTGCTGGAGCACCGAAAACCCAAAGACCAGCTGGCCATCGTGCACATGCCTGTTTTTTGGCCAGGTTTTTTGGCCATTTCAGGCTGTTTTCTGGCATCCACGATGACCAGCTGGCCAGTGTGCATGTGTATGCCGGAAATCAGAAGAGCAGCTGGCAATGGTGTGCATGCCCACAGAGCAGTGACGTGTGGTGAGGTCTATTCAGCAATCTGCTATTGCTATTGCTGGTGAGGCACTGACACAATTTTTTTTAGACTTGTGGACTTCAACTCCCAGAATTCCACAGGCATGCTCAGTTCCGATTTAAAGCTACAGCATTTGTTTTTCTCCTTTGCGAAATAAGTTTCCTTCTTTCTTTTTCTTTTCTTCTCCCTTCCCCTCCTTCCCCCCTCTCTCCCTCCTCCCCCCTCTCAAATACACATGCACACATACACACAGAGACAGAAGTTGGATTGAACTATCTCTCCTACCCCCTTCCCAACAAACACACACACACACACACACACACACACACACACAAAGTTGGATTGGAGGGAGTCAGGGAGACCACAGGAGGAGGCAGGAAGCCAGTCAAAGAGCCATACTGGAGCATACACACTTCCCCTAGCCCCGGAAGGATCCAGCCCAGCTTCATGGATTACAGCTTTGAAAAGACAACGTGGCTCTGCCTGCAATCAAACTACACTTGGGGAGCGAGAGCACTTCCCTCCAGCCTTTGCCCAAAGCCCCGCACCAAAAATGTAAAAGGAAAAAGGTGAGAGCTGAGGTCAGGCTGAGCTAGTTGCTGCCTCACCGTGGATGACTCTGCTTAACTGTTTAAAAAAGCCTCTAAAAAAGATCCCTGTACAGGAGGAGGCAGGAGAACGACATGCCTCACCTACGTCAGGAATTTTTAGGCTTTTAACCCTTGCTTAACTCTGCTCGAGTGATCATAAAACACCTAAAGTCAGACTTTTAAACAGTTCAGCACTAAGCAGAGTCATCCACGGTGACTCTGGCAGCAACTAGCTCACCCTGACCTCAGCTCTTGCCTTTTTCCTTTTACATTTTTTTTCTTTTCATGATGACAGTGGTGAGGCTATGCCTCCCCTGCCTCTCCTGACTGCATATCACTGCCACAGAGAGTGCCATGGGTTCGCCATCATGAGATTATAACATTAAAATTGCCTCTAGTTGCTATTTTAATATCAAATACTTTCCCCTTAAAAACTATACAAGTAGTCCTTGAGTTATGATCACAGATCTGGCCAAAATTATTGTTTATAAGCAGTTGTTAAATGAGTTTTGCCCTATTTTAGGATTGTTTTTGCCACAGTTGTTAAGTGAATTATGAGGTCATTAAGGGACACTAGCTTCTATAAAAATAGTCTTCCATGTTGCATTATAGAGGTCTGTCATGGCTTGTTCTCCTCAGTAACCTTTAGCAACAAATCAGGATCTGTATTTAATCTTAACTTTGCAGCGGTTAAGACATGTCACCAGCCCCTGTCTCAATTGCTTTAAAGAAAAAATAAAGTGCATTTGTGGTGTTTTACTTTTTTAAAATCAATCATGAAGTTCACCCAGAAGAGAGCTATTTTAGCATGTTTCTTCTTCAGCATTTACAGCAACATCTAGGTTTCTATATGGGATCTGAAAGTTGGGCAGTTATATAAGTAAACGAAACATCCATCATCAATACCCTTATACTTACTTACAATAAATCAGTATTGTAAGTTTTTAAAATAGGCTTCAGTGGAAACTTCTTCCCATGCAATCAAACATTCTCCTATTGAAATTAATGGGATTTAAATTCTTAACTTAAGTATATCTTAATTTTATCTTTTACAAAAGAATTCATGGTAAGCAAATTGGTAATTTCACCTTTTGCCTGATGATTTACTGCAGGGCTTTGCTGAAATATAAGGCCATGTTTGATCTTGGACTTCCCGCCTCTCTCCCTCCTCCCCCCCTCCCCTTCTGTTGCTGGGCCACATATTTGCCACAGCATTCAAAGCAGGTATATGCCAAAAAAGCCGTAAAGTATAATGAAAAAGTGCAGGCCTGGAAGAAGGCATAAATAACGCACATTCAGCAATAATAATTGAAATGGGGTGGAGGAGTTATAGCAGCCTTGGGACATAAGTAAGTTACATGCCCTTGACTTTTTCAGGTTGTAGTTGTGATTGTTATCCCTTGATTCACTGATCATGAATAATAACCGAGCTCTTTCATTTCCTTTGCCCTGCTCTGCTCCCAACTTTGCAAAAGACTGCTGCCATCATGATTCCTCTTTCTGTTGCCTTTGATCTTCAGCAAATTTTGCATCCTGTTTTCTAATATCTTATGACATCCTCCCCCTCCTCTTTCTATAGAGAAAGAAACTTCGGAATGGAGAGCGGAGGAGATAAGGAGGCTTCCTAGATGTAAACAAGGGGGAAAAGGCTTTTGCTAATAGCTAAAGTGCTCTTCCTGGAGGAGAACATAATGTATTAATCTTCTTTTATATATAATCCTATCAAGTTTGCATGGTATATCATGCAGGTTCTCGTTAGAAAAATAGGCTCCCAGATTTCATTGCAGCTCACATTTCCTTAAAACTCTCATTCTTCTTCTTCTTAACTTCAAACCCCAGCCACTTATCACAGACTGATAAAAATAAACTTTGCAGAAAGAAACATGTCCAACCGTAAGCATTCTTCTGCATTAATAATGTGGTTTATTTTTAAAAAGATGTTTAAAATAAGGTTTGACCCGAAAGGTCAGCCACATTATTAATCTACGGATTTTTTTAAAAAAAATTGTACAATCCAAACAAAATTATAATGATTTAAATTGCACTACATTGGGGGGTGATGGTCGATAGCAGATTAGATTGTTCCAGACATAGAATAATTTAGAAGTGCCAATATATGTACCTAATTCTTAAGTTAAACAAATTATCATTTTGAGAGCATCCACTGAGAGCCATTTCCTTTGTCCACTATAACTACTGACTCGACTTACTGTTCACTAATGGGTACAATCCAGGGGTAAAATCAATTTTCATTCGCTACCAGTTTGCAAATGTGAGTTCACATGCCACCTCTGCGCAGGATTTTCTGCGCATGTGTAGAGTGTCAAAAATGGGACATGATGATGTCTGGGTGGGTGGGCGGAGCCTCCTGCCGCCAGTGCTACCAGTTCGCCCAAACCAGATAGAACCAGCTGAATTGCGCCCCTGGTACAATCTCTCATCTGTATTCAAATTACTTTATATACATATATATATATATATATATATATATATATATATATATATATATATGTGTGTGTGTGTGTGTGTGTGTGTGTGTGTGTGTGTGTGTGTGTGTGTGTGTGTGTGTGTGTGTGTGTGTGTGTGTGTGTGTGTGTGTATGTATGTATGTATGTATGTATGTATGTATGTATCCTCCCTTTATTTTTTACCAGTAACTCAAAGTGCAAAGCAAACATATCCAACATACCCTCCTCTTACTATATCCCCCACAACAGCCCTATGAAGGGAGTTGGGCTAAAAGAGAATGACTGGCCCAAAGTCACCAAGCCAGCTTTCGTGGTTAAGGCAAGACAAGAGCTCATCACCTCCCACTTATGGTACCAGCCTGGAGACTTAATCACTGGACTAAACTGGCTTTTTAAAAATAATTTTATAATAAATTTTAAAATGTATTATTCTATAATTTCTCAAATTATGCATTAATGTTGGATTTGTAGGGATTTTTTTAAAATTAAAACTTGCAGGATTTGCTTAACAGTGTAGATTTTTAAAGGAGTGCAATATAAAGAAACATGATTATTGCTTTTTGGGCTTGACACAGGTATTAAATAATAGTACTTTTTGTATTTCCTGTGGATAGCTATATTTCTGATTACCACTTCCTCTGCCCTTCTTCATACAGAAAGTTGAATTTCTAAATAACTGTATTATATAGCAAATCATTTGCCTCAAAATCTGAGGGCTTTTTTACTATATGAAGGAAACTTCACACAAATCTTTACACAACCGAAGGCAGCTATTGTGGACTTTTTGTCATTTTTCAACCATCTTATTTTATTGACACTTGTCAAGATATTTGCTTTTCCTGTTGAAAGAACCAAATAATTTTGATCTTTCTGGGAATAAATTTAATTTAATTTCATTTATTAAATTTCTGGGGACAGGGATGGAATTGGCCTGCTCTCTGGAAGCCCACAAATCTAAAGTATATTTTCCTCACTAACTGGCCGAGCAAAAATATACTTTGCAGACCAGCTAAACCATTGCTTGGGGCTAGAATACACTCTGCTACATAACACACGACCAGTCACTGGTTGTTTAAAATAATCATGTATGGGTCTTATAGCTTTTAATTAATTAATTAATTAATTAATTAATTAATTAATTAATTAATTAAATAACCCAACCATCTTAATTCATATTGTTGTACTTTCATTGTTTATTTTTATTGCTACATTGCTTTACAGATGGTCCTTGACTTACACTCACAACTGAGGCCAAGCTTTCAGTTGCTAAGCAAGACACGTTTTAAAGGTTGAGAAACACTGTGTTAGAAGGTCGCAAAAGGTGATCACATGACCCAGGGATATTGCAACAATCACAAATGCATACCAGCTGCCAAGCATCTGAATTTTGATCATGGGGATGCTGCAATAATTGTAAAAGTGTGACAAATGGCCATAAGTCACTTTTTTTTCCAATGCCATTGTAACTTCACATTTTGAATGGTTGTAAGTTGAGAACTACCTGTATTATTGTTATGTTTACATTTTTATCATTTCCCTCTCTTCTCCCCCCATTTTATTGTTGAAAGCCTCCCAGAATAGCTTCAGGGTAAGATGGGCAGCTAAGAAATTTAAAAAATAATTAAATATCAAGTTTCCATCAGAACAAGGGACTTTTTTGTAGGGTTTGTGCTAATCTTTTAACTGATCCAATTGTTCTGAACTTGGCTTCACCAAATCATGAAACAGACTCCTTGTCCTGAAAAAACCTGTTTTTATTTGGCTAATGTGAATTCCTAGCATTCACATACAAAAAAGTCCCTGCAATAAGCCTCTCAAGGGTGAATTGCAACAACAGACCTTATCAGTCCTTGGATAGTTGCCAGATCGATAGCTTCCAGGCACAATGCTGTACAATGAAATACTTGGCAAGGAATCTCTGTGAGGCACAAACTCAGATATGCAAATCTTCACACTCATAAATAAACTAATTTCCTGAAAACACCACTCCTCCTTTATTCCTATTTATTCCCTGTGGGAGGGGCCATTCAGCGTCCATTTGTGCTTTTACTCCTGAGTCAACCCCTGTTCCTTAATAGTTCTCTTCTCCTGATAGCTCTGCCCATGCGCACATCGGGAACAGGATCCAACTGTTCTTCTGCTCCACTTATCTCTGACTCCAAAGGTAGCTGATAACTGTCAGACAGCCCTGGCCCCAACTCTGCCTCCAATGCAGAACACTCATCAGAACCTTCCCCAGACTCCAGGACTGGCCCACGTTCCTCCCCAGCCTCCTCACTGCCCGAATCTGCCACCAGCTCTGGCGGGCCACAACACCAATTCAGTAGAACCTAAGTTCTGAATTTATTATACAATCATGGTTTGTGAATTCAGCACTGTATTTCTTATTACCTTCTTACACATTGAACATTTCTGTTCTTCACCAATAAGGGGATTTCATTCCTGAAAAACAGACTTAGCTCAAATGGTATGAATAACAAGGTCCAACGGATGGAGTCCCTTTAGGTACATAAAACTTTTCCTTTAATCTGATAAAACCACTAATGCTAGACTCACGTTAAAGACATTAGAATGTCTCCCATTGAAATATGAGCCTCGGGGGTACAGAGGGGCTAAGCCTATGGTATAACATTACCTTAAGTGAATGATCCTTACATGTAATCAGAAATACAGCACAATATGCATATTCTTTCATTGCAACTGACCAACTTTCCTTTCAGGTTACCCGGACTTCAAAGTTTAAAAACAGCCACCAAAAGAGATATATTTCTCTATCAAAAGAGTGCTGTACAGAAATAGAAGGAAATTAGGATGCTTGTTACCTCTCCCACTCACTTCATCTGGGCCCCAGGACAGTCTTTGAGGGTTTGGTTCGGTTAGATTCCTGCAGACTAGATTAACTTTAAAGGCTGTGAATAACCTATTGAAGCCATTGTGGCTACTCATGTGCTTAAATTTAATCACTTACTTAAGTGCTAACCTGGATCAGTGCCAGAATAAGCTTAAAAACTAAAGATGAATGAAGCTAGCCGTATTCTTGGTGAAACGCAGCAAAGTTCTAGAAATAGGAATAACTAAGAAGAAGAAGAAAAACCTGCTTTGGATTAAACAATTACAATGTCTTGTCCATTAGGAATTCATGAACTGAATCAGAGCATTCGTCTTTTTCACCGAAAATCTGAATCATACAAATTATCCTTGTGAACAGATACTGATTAACAATATCACTTGGTACCAGTGGTGGGTTCCAGATCCTGTTGCAACCGGTACGGTGCAACAGGACTGGGCATCCATCACATGCACGTGTGCAGCGCATGCATGGGTACTTACCACCCGTGACACTCCAGCTGCTCGGTGGGATCGTTGCGCAGGTGCTGTATGCTCCATGCATGTGCTCGGAAGTCCCGATCGGCTCAAATACAGGTAGGGAGGGTGGGCGGGCAGGTGGGCCCTCCAGAGCACCATACTGGAACGGTACCTGGTGCTCCCAGCAGGCACCGGTACGCCCCACCACTGCTTGGTACTGGGTTCACTTAGTAACTGAAAAACAGTTGGTTTAACCCAGCTGCACGTTGCCTAAAGATGTCATAGTTTAATATGTGTATGTGGATTAGCATCAAGAAAGAGGAGGACTTCACTAGTCCAGGTTTAGAGGTACATATCTGAGCTCTAAAAATTTGGACTAATACCATCTATGAGATGACTACTGTTCTTTCAAAAGTAGCAGCCCATATATGGTACCTGTAGCCCTGATCTGGTTGAAAGAACTAGACTGTTTCAGTTGTGTTTGATTCCTTATTTGTTTGTTTATTACACTTTTATGCAACCCATCTTCCCTATAAGGTGACATGTTGGGAGGAGGCAACCTGTAATAAGATACAGAGCACAGGTGTTAAACCCACGGTATCATGTTGCCATCACAACATCAATGTTTTTTCCCTTTGCAGACCTGGGGTGGGTGTGGCCTGCTTGTGATCCGGCCCCCAGGGCACCAGTTTGACACTCCTGATAAGAGGCATCAAAATATAAGGAAAATGTAACTAAAAAAGAGGAAAACTAAAACAGAGGTTAACTAATAAGTATTCTAAATAAAATAGACAAATTGGTATTCAGTGGGCATGAGGAATTGTCTTCTAGACAAACATTTGAAAGTTTACTCATTTATGGAAGTTTGGGCTGGTTTTTAGGAGAGACATGTAGTTTGGACCAATGATGAGCTTACTTCTATTTATAATGCAAAAATCACGATGGATACTTTATTTATAGAGTCACCTGACCTTCTAAATTGTTTTGAGTTTCCATAACACAAGCCAATTTAGCCAGTTGGGTTATGATTAAAAGGGGTTAGACTGGGAAAGTGTACTGGGATAAATCCATAATAATTAACTTAAGTGTTCTCCTTACAGGTTTTGAATGTCAAGAAACTTAGATCGTGCGGTTGATCTACATCAGAGTATAACACTTTAATATACCTCATCTATTCTGCTAATGATATTTTACTGTTGCACTTTGGCCTAGTGAACTGTGCATGTGTGAAAGTGGTTGTACTAAATTCATCACACAGCACACTTGTGAATGCATGTACATCGGTATAAAGTTACTACAGGGTGGTCCTGAAAAATTGCCCTTGAGGAAATAAAATGCCACGTCAGATCAAAGTAACTTCAATCAGGTATGTCAGTGATGCAGGAAATCAGAATTATCTGCAGAAAAGGCAGTTTTCTTCAAAAACAGGGAAGCTCCATCAAACCAATAATGCACAGTCCAGAAAAATAATCTTTAAATGTAGATCTCTTGTGATAGATAGTAATTGCGCCAACAGAGCCATTATAGCTGATTAGATCATTATTCTACATTGTTAAAGTGCGTTAATTAATACACATTTAAATAAGATAACGGAAGCTATACTGGGAGAAAATAGAGCATAGAATCTAGCTTGCACTGCATTATGCAGTGTATTAGTGCAGTTAGTTCAGTTTGTTTTAATTTATTAAAGTGTATATCAGAAACTCAAGATATCAGTTATGTTACAACTATCTTCCACATTCATCACTTGGCGTGTTCTCATGCTTCAGGAAATAAATGGAGTTATATGTTTAAGAACTGTGTGTGAAAAAGTGATGTTCTCAAAATTCTGCCAAGGTGGCTTTCATTGCCAAATGCTTTTTCAGCTTTTCTTTTGTTTTTTTTTAAACGATGGAGTTATATAGATATCATTTTGATTTACATGGAATTTTGATTAAGATTCTTCTATAGGAAAAAAAAGTTTTGCTTCTTTCTCCTCTTGAATTTGTGCTTCACAAACTAAGCGTAATTCATATCTCTGGAATTAAAGCAACCATTTACATGAAGGAAGCCAAGGATTCAAGTAACAGGTAGGCATGCATCAAAAACTTGCAAAGTTCCTGGAACGACAATAATGGATTACGTTCCACAAATGTTTGTTTTTCTGGCTCCTTTCAGATTTAAAGTGATGTGCCAAAGTAAAGCTTCAAAAATTAGCTTAGATGGCAAACTCTTCATAAGTACCGGAAACCATTTTAAATCAGGTTTCTCAACAATGTCAAGATTTCCTGACCCTGGATGTCAAGAATTTCTTTAGGATTTCAAAAGGAGTTGAAGGGGAAGACCTCACTGGACCACGTTTGGCTCTGAGTGATGGTGCTGGCATCATCTAAAGACAGAAGGGAAGGATTGATTAATCAGTGGTTCAAAGCCAGAGCCACTCAATTGAAGATTAACTGCACAGATCTGTGTATAAAGGCCAAGTATTTCCAAAATGCTCTTTCCTTTTCTCTCACCTGGCTCCCAAATCAATTTTAATTGGCAGACGCTCTATCTTTTATTAGACAAAATGCATTCCAAACACCCTGAGGACTGATTGTAGCCTTTGTTCCATCCCATATGGAAGGCTATACCTGCCTATCTTCATCAGCCAGATGTTCTTCAACTAGCATCCTGATTTCTTGTTATTGAATCAAAATATGTAAGATGTCCTTCATATCTTTTTTTAAAAGTCTTTTATGTTTCTCTCCTCATTTTAAAATATATATATATATATATATATTTTAATCAGACTGGCTAGTTAATTTATCAGGGCAAGCATTTCCCCACATTCTCTTCACTCTCTTTAAACACAACCTGCATTGGCGTTTCAATCTGTCTTATACGGATGCATTTTTGGGGCCTGGCAGCCACATTTTTAGTAGGCAACACGGCTTTAGCCCAGTTGCTTCTCATGCATTATTTTATGAATATAGAAAGTAATAATAATTGTTAGCAACAGTATTATTTCATTTAACTGATAAATAAAATATCTATAAATACACAGATAGACACATAAACGTATTTATCTGAGAAAAAATGGGCTTAAGATAAGAAAGGCTACAGACAATATTCAGAATCAACTGCTGTTTCCCAGTGCAGCAGAAAGACTCTGGTTATGGTCTTGAATAAAAAAAGTTTTTTTTAAAAAAAAAACAGTTTTTTGTTGTATGTGTAATTCTATGAAGACTTTTCCTTTCCATTTTCAAATCTGCAATGTTAATGCGATGGATAAAATGATTAGATTTGATGTCTAACACCGGATCAGGAAGAAAATACAGATAGTCCTCGACTTAGGACCACAACTAAGCCCAACATTTCTGTTGCTGTGAAACATGTGTTAAGTGAGTTTTTCCCCATTTTACGACCCTTCTTGCCATGGTTGTTAAGTGAGTCACTGCAGCTAGTAACACAGTTGTTACGTAAACCTGGCTTCCCCATTGACTTTGCTGGTTAGAAGGTCATAAAAGAGTATCATACGACCCCGGGACACTGCAACCGTCATAAATGTGAGTCAGTTGCCAAGTGTCTGAATTTTGATCACATGACCATGGGGATGTTATAATGGTCATGTGAAAAACCATCATAACTGCCATAACTCACTTATATGAGTGCAATTGTAACTTTGAATGGTTGTAAAGGGAACTATTATAAGTTGAGGACTACCTATACCTCAATTAAATAAACCTTTGTTCAAAGTTTTCCCAATATCCCAGGTAGGCTTGTCTAATCACTGCCTGCATTATTGAAATCTGGCCAAGCTTATTTAGTCATGCATCCTCCATGTGATTCATTTGATAGCAGGGGTGGGTTCCTGCCAGTTCTAACCTCTTCTATAGAAGAGGTTCCACAAATCTACAGTGCCGTTTAGAACTGGTTCCAGCTCCCTCCCCCCACCCGTCCGTACGTCATCAAGATGAAGAGCAAGAGGAGGAATTCTGGGAGTTGACATCCACAAGTCTTAAAGCTGTCAAGTTTGAACATCCCTGGGGTTTTTTTTTCTAAAGGGTTAGGGGTGCAAGGGTCTTGTAACTTGACAGCTTTAAGACTTGTCTGCTTCAAATGCCAGAATTTCTGAGCCAACATTTTGGTTGCTAAGCAAGAGCGTTAAGTGAGTTTCACCACATTTTACAAGTTGGCCACGCTCACCCAGTCACATGGCTGGCAAGCCACTCCCACCCAGTCACATGGCCAGCAAGCCACTCCCACAAAGCAGGCACACTTACAGAAGAGGTTCTAAAAAAATTTGAAACCCAGCACTGTTTGGTAGGTACTTGTTTTTCCCCCCTTAAAATTGGCTTTTGTTATAAGAATTTACTTTATTTCCCCTCCTTCCCAGGCATTTTCTTATCTGCTTCTCTGTGTGTTTCCTGAAAAACTACAGGTAGTCCTTGACTTATAACCATTCATTTAGTGATCATTTTGACGTTATGAAGGCACTGAAAAAAAGTGACTGATGACCTTTCTCCCCATATTTATTACCTTTGCAGTATCCCCATTGTCGCATGATCCAAATTCGTATAAATGGCAACTGGCTTATATTTATGACGGTTGCAGTGTCCTATGCGATCACCTTTTGTGACCTTTTGCCAAACTAAGTCAACAGGGAAGCCAGATTCACTTAACAACCATTTTACTAACTTCACTAAAGTGATTCACTTAACAATTATGGCAAGAAAGATTGTACAATCGGGAAAAGTTCAATTAACAACTGTCTTGCTTAGCAACAGAACTTCTGTGCTCACTTGTGGTCATAAGTTGAGGACTACCTGTACTTTCTTTTTAGAAGATAAGTGTTGGGCCCCACAAATGCACCATGCCACAGTCATCCGATGCCTTAACAGATTTGTTCTGAATTTTAATCATGCTTCAAGAATAGATATGCTAGCAGATTCTTTGCAACCTGATTGTCCAGGAGTGATGGTTGATATAGAGAAAATAAGGGCATTTGTGTTGCATGGTGGGTGTTCACAGATGTTAAGGTGGCAGCCATCATCACACAATCAAAGTCACCATCTTCATGTTTTAATGACACACACAAACACCTTCTTCACAGACATCCCTGTAAGAAGCTAACCATTCCAGCATCATGTTTTGACACTTAATCAGGTTCCTTAAGGCTGAAGGAGGTTACCATTATTACTTTAAATATTTTACCACATGGGGTGGCCAATAGGATCTGTACATTATCAGAGGTTACTACAGAGTTTAGAAAACCAGAAAGCAGCCAAGCTTGGTTATATCAAACTGAGCAGAAGTCAGACATGGTGGAAGAAAAAGAGTGATGTTCAGAAACAAAGCCCAATGGCTGTTTAATACTCCCCCCACCACCACCGCATCAAGGCCATTAAATTTTAGGTCTAAAATTGCCTAGCTTCTACCACTGCAAGCTGGCACATTGAGCTGATTTATATCTTTCCCTGGGCTGAAATTTAGCACACATAAAACAACTTTTGAGTGGATGTGGGACAGACGGATAAAAAAATATAAGGTACTACAGGAATAGAAATCCATGTTCCCTCGATCAATCAGTCAGTCCAAACAAACCGTATCATTGGGATGAGATTTTTCCACTACCAGATCTGTAGAAACACCAGTAGTTACATTTGTCAGAATTACGTATGATATGCTGGACCCTGGGAATAGTATTGTGGACAGAATATAGTTTTGGGAATGGTTATTTAATCTAAAAATATGCATCTTTACTTCTCTTTTACACTGAGTCTTAAAAAAATTAGTCCAGCTGTTTGATTTTAAGGGAAAATGTGTTTATCTAAAACTATCTTAAGCTGTACTTTTGCTCTTAGCTTCTAACTCCACAAGGCAATCATTACAACAGACATAAATCATCTGAATATACTTTTGCAATACAAATGCACGTTCGTGTGAAAGCGATGAGTTTCTTCAGTCAGCAGCTTTAACAAATGTTTTAAAAAAATACAAAATCATATTAGACAGCGAAAAGTTGAGAAAAAGTTTCAGAGAATCTTGGCAGATAAGAAACTGAACATGTGCTAAGGTTTACGATGGAGATGCAAAGAGCAAATGCAATCGTAGATTACATCAACCAAAATAGAGTGTCAAATTGAAAAAAAAAGTTAATGTTACTCTCTGTTCTGCACTGATCAGAAACATCTGAAATATTATTACATCACATTTTAGGGACATCTTTTATAAACTCAAATAAAATCAAGATGATAAGGATCTTGGAATGATTGATGAACAGTTAGTGAGAGCTTGGAGATGAAAAAACTAGAGCAGTGTTTCTCAACCTTAGCAACTTGAAGATGTCTGGACTTCAACTCCCAGAATTCCCCAGCCAGCGAATGCTGGCTGGGGAATTCTGGGAGTTGAAGTCTGGACATCTTCAAGTTGCCAAGGTTGAGAAACATGGAACTAGAGGTACTTTTTGACTTGCTGTTGCAATGCGGACTGGAATTTCTATCATAAGACATGACAGTCATACGTTGAGGAACTCATTGGACCCAATTTTATGACTTTTTGTGGTAATCATTAAGTGAACATTGCAGTTATTAATCAAAAGTTGCAGTCATTAAGCAAACGCCATGGTCCAAAATGTCCAGAAAGTGACCCCAAAACAACACCACCATCATAAAGCGTGGTTACATGACTGCAGAACACTGCAAGCAGTTGTAAAGATTAGTTGGTTGCCAAACATTCAAAATGCAATCATGTGACCACTGTGTTTGTGCAACCATCACAACTCTGGAAAAGCTAGGTATGTAGCTTTGGGGGGTGGTGTCCATTGTAACTTAGTAATTGTTGCTAAGTGTTCCTTAATAAAGGCTACCTGCATAGGTAGTCATGACAGATTTCTTCAATCCCCAAAGAACTGTCATTTGAAAGATGGGACACAGGCAGTTGTGAAATCCTCTGAAGTCAGCTATCGGTTCTGTGAATCTGCGCCTGAGGTGTGTCTGAGGTGCGCCCGCGCAGCGCTAATAAAAGAACATTTTGAAGCCTTCTGAGTCTGCAAAGGTAAGTAAACAGTGAGGGCGGTGCAATCCACTGTGCCATGCGATTTAGATTAACTAGAAAGCAGGAAATCCGACCATTCTAGTTAATATAAATCACATGTCACAGCTGATCATTAGAAATACTGGTTTGCCTGAACCAGTAGCATATTTTTACTACTGGTTCAGGTGAACCAGTAGCATTTCACCCCTGGACTCAGGGGTCCTTGGTACTCTCTGAGCTTGGTTGTTTAGACATTTCA
This sequence comes from Thamnophis elegans, assembly GCF_009769535.1. Lineage (NCBI taxonomy): Eukaryota > Metazoa > Chordata > Lepidosauria > Squamata > Natricidae > Thamnophis > Thamnophis elegans. The sequence continues at coordinate 27,851,969 of NC_045545.1, read as the reverse complement.
TTACCCAAACTAGGCAACATCATCAGTGCTAATAAAGAGTGAGGTTTGCTCTCAGTTTATATTCTAGTGGCTTGCCCTGTCAGTGTTAGTGGGAGGGGACAGACTTGTTCAAAATTGTTTTAGAAAAGAGGACAACAGCAGCCTTAAATTCAAGAATATAGATTTTGGGCGGACATCAGTTTTGGGGGGCAGGGATCCTAATGGTAAGAATTGTTTTAACAATGTAAGATTTTTCTTCAGGAAATGGCCCACACTTTACTGGAGGTGTTTAAACTGAAGATGGATGATCATCTGTCAGGGACCTAGTCAGGATGTAATGCACTAGGCTACTTGTTGTGGCCCGGCAGGAGCCGTTGGAGTGCCATCAGACTCCAACAGCGAGGGGCCCTATGAGTCAGCCCTGGAGGATGTGGAGGACCCTGGACAGGGTTCCAACTCTGAGCAGAGCGCAGAAAGACTGGTTGGCCACCAGGTGGTGCCTAAGCCTTGGATCAGTGGGGAGGAGACAAGAGAGAGTGATCCAGAATCCAACTGTGAGTTGTTCCGGGATGCACGCTGTTGAAGGGCTACTCGGTGTCAAGAACAACTACGTAATTACAGGAGGTAATTACACTCAGCTGATGGTCATTAAGCTCCTCTCCCAGACTATAAAAGAGACTGCTTGTGCCACACCCTTCTTGCAGAAGTCAATGTTTGGGACTAAAGAGAAACGAACTTGGCAGGCTGGATTGCTGCCAGAGTTTGTTTGCATTGCTGCCAAGGTTTGTCGGACTTGCTGCCAAAATCCTTATCTATTTGTTTATTTGGCTTTCAGCCACTGAGAGTCTGGACTTGCTATTAAAAAACATTCTCATTTACACTTGTCTCGGCTTTCGTTACTGGACGCAGGAGGGGGGTCAGAACAGCTACTGATGGTGAGTCTTTTGGTCTCGGTGTGTTAAACATTTAGAAAACATCTAACTTAATGTGTCCTACAAGCACACAAACAAAAGAGAAACAATTCTTTACATATTCATTTGTTCAATAAAATGTACAGTTCAATCACGTGTGTGATCTCTAGGATCTGTCATTCTTTACTTATCTCCACATGGCATTTGCTTTTGTTAATTGGGCCCTGTGGCTTACTCGAGACAACTTTGGGGCCTTTGAAGCAACTTTGGAAAATGCTCTTCTGCAGCCTTTCCAAAACCCACATTCTCAAAGCCATTTTTAGGGGGTCTGGAACACAGCCATGTGAGAACACAGCCATCGCTTGTGTTTTCTGGAGGGTCAAGAGTGAAGGCAAGAGCATATCTAATTCTCAAGTAGCCTCTATACCATCCACAAATTGTTTGAGAATAGGGCATGCTTTCAAGAAAAGTTGCCATCAGATGTTGATGAATGCAATGGTGCTATTCAAATTGTTTTACTACCAGTTCTGTGGGCATGGTGTGCCTTGGTGGGCACGGCAGGGGAACGATACTGCAAATCCCCATTCCCACCCCACTCCAGGGGAAGGATACTGTAAAATCCACATTCCCCTCCCCACTCCAGGGGAAGGATACTGTAAAATCCACATTCCCCTCCCCACTCCAGGGGAAGGATACTGTAAAATCCACATTCCCCTCCCCACTCCAGGGGAAGGATACTGTAAAATCCACATTCCCCTCCCCACTCCTGGGGCAAGGATACTATAAAACCACATTCCCTCCCCAGCCCACTAACCTGATTTCCAGCTCTGTTCTTCTGCGTAGGGCAACAGAAGACCCAGCTGATTAGCTGGGACTCCTGAGGCAGTGAATAGATAAGGGAGGAGCCAGCCAGAGGTGGCATTTGCCAGTTCTCTAAACTACTCAAAATTTCCTCTACCAATTCTCCAGTAGATTTGCCATCATTGCACCAGGCAGAGGATTGTTGAGATGATGTTCGGATCCATTTCAACCCTTACAGAAAATATTTCTATGATTATGAACTAGATATATCTAAATGCCTTTTTTAGAACCAACTAGAAAAAGCATGAGGGCTTCTTTGCCAAATCTGTATGCAATTGACCATTTTACTGTGAGTTAATCAAAATGTGCAAACACTAAGATAAGATATTATTGGACTATAAACTCTATCATTTTGGGCATTGACCAAACTGGCAGAGATTGATGAAAGTTTGAGCCAGAAATACCTGGGCAACCACAAATATTCACCACTCATTAGTGGATGGAAGTCCAGTATATTTCATACTGTAGAACATAAACATACTCCCAGTGTTTCTCAACCATGGCAAATTGAATATGTATGGACCTCAAGTTTCAGAATTCCACTGCCAACATAGATGGCTGGGGAATTCTGGGACTTGAAGTCCACATCTTTTCAAGTTGCCACAGTTGAGAAACACTGCTTTAGAATGATGATGCAGTGTACTTGCTGAAAAATTTGGAAATTGGTGAAACAGTGGCTAAGCCTTCTCTTTGAGGCAACGCCATTTCATTTTTGAAGTTTTAAAGTTTTGTGGGAGAGTGATTTGACTACACAGTTAGTAGAAGAAGCCAAAAGCAGCATGAATGATTGCTGGCTGAAGGCAAACAAACCTTAAAGTGGCCTGGACATTAATCTCCATCACATCTTAGTCCTCAGTTTCTCTCATTATCAGATGAGTCTACACTTTAAAGCACTTTAATTATTTAGTGAATTTCCAGCCTTCTATTTATCTGAGATGTTGAGTGTGGCAGACTCTTGTTTGCTTAGGCAGATGATTAGCAGTATGGTTGGCATTAAACCATTTGCTTAAGTAGACAATAAGCATCAGGCAGACTAGTAATTAGGCAGTGTTCAAGTGCTAGGACACCAAAATGAGTGTATCAATAGCCTCTTCTTATGCTTCCTAAGGATTTGGCTGCATTGGATGTGTTGAGTGGGATTCACCTCCTTGGTTCAGTAGATCTTTGCAACAGGCAGCTTAATGTCTAGATCTGGTCCAGTTTTAGAGGTTCTTTTATTGCTATAGCTTATTTTAAGTGTCAAATGCAAAAGAAAAAGACTCCTAGAGGAGAGGAGAGACCATCCAGCAAGTAAAATTAAGCAAATGAGATATTTTAACTAAATATTAAACACACTCTGTTCTAGCATGACCTATATATGCCCACAAAAAGGGGCTCATTTTATCAAGAAACAACACAACAGGAATATCCATACTGCCCCTTGCCCTGGCAAGAGATGTCTCACAGTTTCCCAAAAACATGTCTGAATGCTTCTATATCTCAATGTCCTCCCACAGCTGAAGCAGGCAGAGGACAGCTAACGATATTATGCCTAGAAGTGATGTTTTCCCTAAGAGTTTCCTCTAAGAGATTGCATGCAAACAAGCAAATCCACTGATGTACACCTGGGAGAAGGGCTGAGATGAAGAATTTCATGCCAACATTTCTCTACTAGAAGCTTCTTTTGGCATTGCTGGTTTCCTGTGTCTACCCTGTACAACAGGCTGATTGCTTCACCCATCTCTCAATTTTCTTCTGAGCGTAAGGGAGACCAGAATGCTACCCTTTTGCAAAGACTTTTATTCATTTTAGTCATGCACCAGTTTGACTGGTCAACTAGTCAACTAGAATCCTACAAAGCCCTAAAATTTCCTCCCCTATCTCTGTTTGATGCATAAAAGAGTGTCTCTGAAAGGATTATAACTATAGTAGGCTTGGCAAAGAATTCCCTTACCAGTGGCTACTATTCCCAAAGTAACGCTGATCCTTTTGCTTCCTGTTTTTAAATTATGTTGTTAGGGTAGTTGAACACTCCTCCACAGAACTCCACAGTTAACCGGTTTCTCAAATTCCTACTCTTCCACAGCACTTTTGCCAGAGGTATCAAATTTTGGCAGACTTGTGGACTTCAACTCCCACTGGAAACTAATCAAGGAGAGACGCAACCTGGAATAAAAGAGAACCTTACTAACAATGAGAGCAATTAACCAGTGGAACAGCTTGCCTCTGGAAGTTGTGGGTGCTCCATCACTGGAGGTTTTTAAGAAGAGACTGGACAGTCACTTGTTTGAAATGGTATAGGGTCTCCCACTTGAGCAGGGTTTGGACTAGAAGACCGGTTCTGTGGGCATGGCTTGGTGGGCGTGGCAGGGGAAGGATACTGTAAAATCTCCATTTCCTCCCCACTCCAGGGGAAGGTTACTGAAAAATCCCAATTTCCTGGGACTTCAGAGGCAGAGAATAGATAGCAGGGCCATCAGAGGTGGTATTTATGGTTCTCTGAACTACTCAAAATTTCTGCTACTGGTTGTCCAGAACTGGTCAGAATCTGTTGAATACCACCTCTGCTTCCAGCTCTACTGAATTTGAATTTGATAAATTTTCCATTTTTAAAGAATTTCAGAAACAGATCTCAAGAATATTAAATCATGGTCTTTATTTAGAGCAAGACACCTTTGCCCGGCAAATATTTTGGGTTACGTTTTGCTATCAAACTATATAAATCTCAGAAAGTTTGTGTAAATTTCTCAGTCTTGTTTTCTTTAAAAAAAAAAGAGGGGAGTTTAATGAAATGAAATTACTTAACAGTGCATATAGTTAAATATACTGACACCACCCGTTTATACTTATAATTGATGTCTCTGCCCTGCAGGAAATACAAATTCATTTTCAATACGATCTCAGCATTATGCTTTTCTTCCAGGGATCCTGTGCTTTAGATTTTCAGATCAGCACGCCAATTGTCAACATGGCTGGGTGTGAGGGAACCACGAGTTTAAATTATTAAACTTCTAAGCATCTGTTAAGGATTCAGTCAGGTATTATAAAGCTTACAGTACATCAATTTACCTGCTATATTAATTTTAGTCATGCACCCTGACAAGAGGATAGAAGTGTAACATTGCTCTCTTTATTCAAACTGAATATAAACGCCCCAGAAATATACAGCCGCCTTGCCCCTATTAAGATTTATACCCAATGTACATCTAGCATCTACGTGAGAATGCAGGTGAATGGCAAGCCTGCATTGTAAATGCCTGAGGTAACTATAAAAATATAAATGGTAGAAAGGTTATTGATTTTTTTCCTCGAGGCTACAAATTAGAAATGGCATGCTAAAAAAAAAAGTCCACCAGTCTACTCACCAAATTTTAATTAAAACATAAATAAATCATGATAGCCTCAGCCCTTGAATATAAACAATGGGAAAGATGGCATACTTACAACAACGTGTCAGTGTTGTGTGACGAGTAGGTGCTGCAAAAATACAACTCAAAACAGATTCCCAGATTAAGTAACACTGCACACAATTGATTGTAGTAGAAAACCAGTGAAACCACACGCTGAGCTTTGGAAAATGTCAGGAAGAAGAAATTTAGAAATTTCTCCTTTTTATTTTTTAAAAATTGGTAAAGTTGAATGCCCTGTTCATGCAAGATTGTAGGGAAGGGCTTTGGGGGGGGGGGAGAAATATTGTGTTATGGATTTCCCGGTGCTTTGAAAAACAATATAGTGAATTAGGAACTGAAAACCTGTTGCTTCATCAGCATGCAAGAA